>NC_056741.1:696025717-696325717 GCF_019279795.1 Protopterus annectens
AGCCAGGACCAGTAGGAGCATACTGCAATGTGGCAAGATCTTGTTTGCAGGGTCAATGAGGTAGACCTGCATAACCGCACATATGAGCAGGTATGCCACCACTGCAGTGATCTTCTCCGACATGTCCGTCAGCGTGCCACTGATGTAAGTACGGAACAGTTTGCAATGGGGGTGGTGTTAACATCCATCCCCCCTCACCAGAGTGGAGGAGCTGCTCATGAGCCTGGTGGCACATGCCCAACAACAACAGCAGCAGACATACACCATGATGGAGGTTGGAGCCACCCAGCAAGCACACATGGAGCATGCAGGTAACATGGCATATCTGTAGACTACTGTTATCTGTATTGGTAGATCATGCATATGTGAGATGTGGAGTGTGTCGTTCAAAAATGTGGAGCTTGTTCTTGTGCAATACTGATCATTTGGAACATAAGCTGTAGCCCTGTGAATGTAAACTGCTGTTGTACTGTAAGATTGCAAACACACAGTAGCAATGCCAGAGTTGTGGCCACTGACAAACTGTCTCATCTCTATGTAGGTACCTCTGGGGTGATGTCAAGACAGTGGACAGATGCTGGTGAGTGTGTTCTACATTTATTATTGGAAATAAAAAGTGCATGTCATAGTTAAGGTGTAAGCCATGTACATATGTAACACACCTACCCATAATGCATGCTGTGCATGTTTGGTGAAAGAGCACGCACATCTCACTAATGTGAGTAGCAGCCTCAAACACATGCAGTTCCCAGACCATCTCAAACAAATGTGGCTAGACTGTAGTGACCATTGGATAGGCACAGTTGATACTCAACATCCACATAACATACACATTTATGTCACACACAGAGCATTTTAACATGCTACACATAAAGGATTCCCAAAACCTGTGTAAAGACACACTCCAGTATCCAAAATCTCATCCACACATTACACAGAATATACCTGAGGGGAAGAGGCCTATCCTGGGGCATTTAAACACTCTGCAACACACTACACATTCATGTCAGGGAATGCTCCTTATTGGCCTCCTTACAAAGTCATGTAACAACTGGTTGTGAAATGGTGAATTTAGCCAATGTAGTACAGTTCCGGCACAGCATGATTTGTACTGGTTTGTGAAACATTTGTAGCCTTGAGTGACCACCTGATGCTTCATGATGATGGCCTATGGTACTATACGCCATTCAGTTATTGTAACTACAGTACTACACATAGCTGTCATTGCTACACACCATAATGATGTGTGTGTGCACACATATGCACCTCTACACAGTATGCATACCAATCACCATTTGCACAACTGACACATATATGTCTTGTGATGCTATTGAGTGGCTAGGTCATATGACACATATTGGGTATGTGTAGTGTTTAAATATGCAGTCGTGTTTTAGCATGCCATATCATGGATGAGACTGGCATGTCCACAATATGATCTACACTCACCATAAGTACCGTACATTGGGTATGTGGCCGAATGGTATTCCATCTATTATCCATGCACCACTGATGATGTTGTGTGAATACTCATCATGTATGTGCTAAAAACGTGTCCACAATTAACACGTGTCCACAATTATTTGCTAAAGACACAGAGGCTGTAATCAGCATTGGATACCTATCTGACATACAGATACACATCCAGCAATGGTATGTACACCTGTGAGTTGTGGTGCACAGTACATCACAGGGTTATGAATACCTGCACAGCAATGTCGTGTTCATGTATGCATTGTGTTCCAGGGGGATAGCCACTTAATAACAAAACACATGCATCAAAGCCATGTATACTGTTAGTAACAAGGATTGACTACACTTGCACTGCATGCTGTTGAGCAACACATGTCCTGCATGCTGACAGGTGTGAGATGACTGTTTTGCTTTTGGGAGGAGTGTAGTTTTGTGTGTGTGCATGTGGTCTGAAGTCATGTTCAGGTCTTAAAGTGTGTTTCCTGTTTTCCTGTCATAGGTGGAGAGGTGGGGCTAGTTCAGTACAGCAGGGAACCTGATGTCACTGACACAGACAGTGATCATGAGGATAGGTGTGTTGAGGCACAGGCAGATTTGTCAGGGTCTGTTGCTGGGCCACCAATTGACAGTACACAAGTCTCCACCCCATCCATGCGCACAGTCATACTGTCTGTACATCCATCATCACCATTGCCCTTAGCTGAGGGACAGTGTACGGTTGGCACTGGCCAGGACAATGTGGTATTTATGGCACATGTATCAGGACACAGCAGCCATAGACAGATGTCTGGAACAGTACCACTTAGGCAGATGCTCAGGGGTTCTTGTCAGAGCACTGCTGGTCATCATGCCCCTGGCAGACGTGCCACACCTCTTTCTACCACACGCATGTTCCTGGCTGTCATGGAGGTACAGACATAGATGGAGAGGTACACCAGAAAGGGGCTAAGGGCACAGAGGGCTCATTACACCTCTGTAAATGACAGTATCCATGACCTAGCAGGTGCCATATGTAACTACACTGAGGTCATTGATAGACATTGGATGTCCTCCACAATGTCATGTCCATGTGTCAGGACAGTGCGGGACGGTTGAGACAGCGACATGGACATATGCCAGCAGCATCACCAGCTGGAGGTCACCGTGGACGTCCAGAAAGTCACAGCCGCTCCTGTAGTGCCAGTACCAGCCCCAGCAATGTTGGGGGGGATGTCCATAGACCGTCCTAGCAGACCATGTGCACGTGGCACTGACCAGTCCCAGCAGGGACCTGGATCCAGTGGACATCTGCAAACCAACAACACACCCTGTGCATATGATGAAACCTGTGCCATCTCCTGTCATCTGTAACATTGATGCAGGAACAGGCTAACATGGTGCTGATGCACAGGGTGACTTTAATAAAGTATAGCAATGGTTGGATGTGTAGCATGTTGTCAGCAGTAAAGTGTAATGATATCCTTGAAGATGTAGCTGAGCAGGCATGATGCATTAGAGCTATAATTAGCAATGTTGTATTGTTTTCACCAGTGTTTATTCCAGTTGTGTTTTGTTTGCCCATGTGCCACTTGGCTGATGTGTGTAGTTGTGTCAGCATGCATTATACAGTGGACAGCAAGTGTGGGGTGTGTGCAACACAGGTTTGCAGGTGTCCATTTGTGAACATGGTGGAGGTGCACTGTCTGCGTGTACATGCATATTGGACACATGAGCAGGGTGACATGCCCTGTATTGGCCAGTGTTAACACTCCATAGTTTCTATTGGTGGCCAGTATGCATTGTACTGCACACATTTTGGAACTTGAGTACACATGTGTGTGTATGACATGGGTTGACACTGTGCTGTGGGTGATGCTGTTGTTGCTATCTGTCATTGGTTTGCATTACTAAGGTTAACACTGTCCCAGCTGCATAATCCTTTAGTAATGCACACTGTTCACCTACAGGGTTGCATGGACCGTGTTATCACAAACACAAGAAATTCTCACTTCTACCGTAAAAGTGCATTAGTCTCATGGACCCCTGCCATAAACTAAATATATAATAGAAGGTGTGAAGTTGTACCAAAAAAGAGTTACATACCAAGAAGGGATAACCTCTCCAATCAGTATCATTGGGAAAATACAAGCCCTCATTAATCATACAAGGAAAGCTTCAAAATACAAATTGGCAAGGATTCCAAAGACAACACTAAAGCTTTCTTTAGTGTTGTTTATAATCTAGAGGGGAAATCTCAGATTGGGTCACGGTTAATGTAAATAGTCACAAAGTACACTTATCTGACTGACATTACCAATATCTTGTCAGACAGTTTGAATGGGGATTTCACCACCCTGTCATTACACAAGGGCCACATTTCCAGTCCTGAAGAATGTAAAACCTGATGATTCACAAACACTCTAGTTAAAACATCTCTTTGCCAAAGTCCGACCACAGTGGCAATGGTACTGGACAGTGTCCCTGGCTGTGACATACACAAGCTGACATATGAAGTCACCACTCACCTAAACACTCCATTCAGATGCAGCCTCTATACAGGTTACATACTTGTGGAATGATACATGGTAATGGTGGTCACAGTCCACAAGGGTTGAACTACAACTTCCTCTTCTCCTTTAGGATGCTTCCATTAGGGGTCACCACAGTAGATCATCTGTTTCCATTTCTTCCTGCCCTCTGCATCTTGCGCTGTCACACCATTCACCTGCATGTCCTCTCTCACCACATCCATAAACCTCATCTTAGGCATTCCTCTTTTCCTGTTACCTGGCGGCGTCATCCTTAGCATCTATTTCACAATATACTCTGCATCCCTCCTCAGCACATGTACAAACCAACGTAATCCTGCCTATCTGGCTTGGTCTACTAACCTTCAAACCTGGGCTGACCCTCTAATATATTTATTCCTAATCCTGTCCACCCTCGTCACACCCAATGCAAATGTTAACATAAATTGATTAAGGGTAGAGCTACAACAGATCCTGGAAACTCTCACCCTATAAGCCAGACAAATGTTATCTGGAAGGCTATGGAGCACAGCATTATGGAACTCATTAACAGAGACATTATGAACCTGCAAACACTGCACCATACCCACTTAGGTTCTCTAAAGGCCAGATCATGGCTCCTACACCTAGTAGACTTCAAGCCAGTTAACAAGGCTATAGATGAGGGAGGGGATGCCCACACAGCCAAGCTATAGCTCACTAGCAATTCATACCCATTCCACATTCTGGTATTATACATAACCTCAACAGACTGACCATAAACGATTGTTAGATGATGGATTGGCAACTGACGCACAGATGTAGGACACACAGTAACATTTGCAGCCTCCATGTACAATTCTATGCCAGTAACAAGTGGTATTCATCCGCACTCAATCCTGGGACCACTCCTGTTTGGCATATATCTTTCTTAGGTACAAGCAAACACAGTAGGGATATGTCTGCCCACGTTTGATGAAAATGCATACTGTGGGCAATACATTATTCTCCAGATGACACACACATGCTCCAAAAGGGTATCATAGAGACAGATACCTGGTGTGAAAATCATGCTGTAAAGCTATAAGCCAAAGAAAACATAGTTATCCACTTTTAGAAAACAAAGTATCCCCAGAGTACCACATAGGTAGTAGCCCCCAAAATGTGGAACAGGTACTAATGTATACATAGAGCCACGTGTTTAGTCATCTCACCTTTGATAATCACATTACCAAAGGGTTTTGGAAATCTCTCTGTGGAGCACATAAGCAATAAAGGGTTTGCATGCAGATCCGCAGAGGTTGTTGCACACCTATAATGATTAGTCATCTTTGTCAGACTTTGCTTGTTTTGGAACAGGATTCAAATATACCTCAAGCATAAACCCTCACTCACACTCTTCAATAGAAACCGTGATGAGTGGATGTGAAACAGAAGACATAGCCCTGGGATCACTGCAGTGGCCAAGCTTGTCACAAGCATACAGAAGTGACCTAAGGTCTGGAAAGTGCCAGAACACTCTAGCAAAGCTAACAGATGCTTTCATGGAGAAAGCAGAGTACCCACCTATGACAAAATTGAGGTCACATGTATGTATATGGCTTTGCACCACAGCTACCTTACATGTGTTATGCACATACAGTTGTCATTGTGATATGTCATACACTAAAAAAATCAGAACCCACTCCACATTGACCAACGGTGTCACACACTCTCCTGGAATAAACACACAGTTAGCAAGTGTGGGATTCAAACTCCTACCTAACTACATTAAGATACTACAGCAGTATACATTTACACGACACACTATACACATTACTGGGCTTTCACCTTCCCACAGGTATATTTGTAGGATGGTGACATCATCAGACTTGACAAAGATGAGTATATCACTTTTAAGGTGTGTGAGTAGTCACCAAAAAGGTTGCTCCCTCCCCATGGAGACACACACAGTTGACAAGTGCAGGATTCAAACCTCTACCTAACTACATTATGATACTACAGCAGTACACATTTACATGATACACTCTACACATTACTGGGATTTCACCTTTCCACAGGTATATTTGTAGGATGGTGACATCATCAGACTTGACAAAGATGAGTATATCACTTTTAAGGGGTGTGAGTAGTCTCCAAAAAGGTTGCTCCCTCACCAAGGAGAAACAGACACACACACAAAGCCAACAAATGCAGGATTCAAACCCCTACATAACTACATTACAATACTACAGCAGTACACATTTACACAACACACTATACACATTACTGGGATTTCACCATCCCACAGGTGTATTTGTAGGATGGTGACATCATCAAACTTGACAAAGATGAGTATATCACCTTTAAGGGGTGTGAGTAGTCTCCAAAAAGGTTGCTCCCTCCCCAGAGAGAGACAGACACACACATACACAGTTGGCAAGTGCGGGGTTCTTAATCCAAACTAAGTATTTCTTTACATTTCAGCAAGCAATATGGAGTTACAGGGTGCAATAGAGACATTACTCGCTGACAGTTTGCCCAAAGTTTTTTTTCACATTTGCTAACCTCAGCAGGCTTACCATACTAGGTGTATTGTGAGTGTATTGTATGCATAGGCCATGACCATATCATATATGGGTTGATGCACCACATGCTGGCACACACAAGGTCAAACTAGTGGCTAAGCTCTGTCAACCCAATACTGGACAATACAGTCAAGAGGTGTAGGGTCATACAAGCACAACACCAACAGTCTCACACAGACCTACAATATAAGCACCAGCAAAACACACACATAAATACACATTACCATACTTGGAGAATACAAATATTAATCTGAAAAAGAGAGAGTGTCCTCGTAAGCAGACAAGCAAGCAACATGCACCTCCAAGCACACACCAAAAAACACATAATACACCAAAGCAGTGTGCCTCACAACAGGCCCTAAGGCAAAACAACATACCCAACACACTAGTAATAGGTTACTCCATAGTCAGGCACACAGATGTTCCACTCACTAGGCTGGACAAGGGGAAGGTTACTGTCAGTTGTCTGTCAGGTGCTATGATCCGCCACATAACACAAGCACTTAGATCACTCCAGAAAAGGTACATATATGATGCGGTCTTTGTACATGTCAGTGTGAATGATCTGAGACATACCTCCCAGGACAACATGACAAGAGATATATAGTAGCTCTATGATCATGTAGTCCAGGCTGGTATGACCCTGACCTTGAGTAGCACCTTACCTTCACCTACATGATACTGCAATATAACAGAAAGATGATAAACTTCAACAATTGGCTGAGTTTCTGCTGTCATTCAAAGGGTATCCAGTCTCTGTCTGCCTGGGATGACATGATAGACATGCCTCGTTGCTTTGCTAGATATGGTTTGCACCTGTCACCCCTATGCTTCTGAATACTGGCCAATGCTCTTGCTGTCCCCATATTACCTTTTTTAGGCAAGGCTCAAAGGTTCATAGGTTCATAGGTAGGTACTAGGCTATCAGCCCTGGAAACTATACAAGCCCAGCCTAAAAAGGTACCCTGGCTTTTGCCACCCAAGAAAATAATTTTCCTGTGCCACTGTCGAGCAGAGCCACAGAGGTGATCCCCGGGGTGAATGTCTTATTTCCCATCCAATCATCAAGATTTTTCTTGAAGAGTGCTAATGAGGAGCTTTGTTTGATATATATAGGTAGTTTATTCCCGAGTATATGAAGTGTCTGGGACAGGAATCTATCCCTCCGGCATGTTCTGTTTATTGTGGTGACAAAGTTTAGGTCCCTAGAGCGTGTAGCTCAGAGGGATTGGGATTTATTTAAGTGGAGTATGTCCAACAGCTCTGGGTTTGTCATAGCTTTGTATGTTAGGCAGAGATCACCTCTGAGTAGGCGATATGTGACGGAGTAAAGCTGGAGTTTTTTGAGACAGTCTGAGTAGGGCATCTGTTTGAGGCTGGTAATCCTCTTTGCGAGGTATTTCTGCGGCCTTTTCAGTTGTTGTAGCTGTCTTGTGAGGTACAAACCAAAAGGGGCATTGTACTCTATAATGGGTCTAATGAGTGATGAGTAGAGGGGAACAATGACCTCTTTTTTTCTGGATGAGAAACCTTTTGTGATGAGGTGTGCCATGTAGAAGGATTTCCTGACTACTGTGGTGATGTAATTATCAAAGGAGAGACTACTGTCCACCTGTGTCCCAAGGTCTCTTATCACACTTTCAGTGTTAAGTATACTACCACCTATGTTGTAGTTCATGGGGTATCATTGAAAAACTCATCAGCTTAAATGTTAACCCATACATCACAAGATGGGTTGCAAACTGGCTGAGTGACAGAACCCACAGGGTCAGAGTTGCTGGCGCCATGTCAGACTCAAAGCCTGTCACAAGTGGTGTACCACAGGGCTCAGTCCTGGGCCCACTCTTGTTTGGCATCTACTTTTCCGAAGTACAAGCAAACACAGGAGGGTTATGGCTGACAAAGTTTGCAGATGACTGCAAACTGGGCGCCATAGTAGAAAACACATCTGACACAGATATCCTTCAGAAGGGTCTCACAGAAATGGATAACTGGTGCCAGAGCCATGGCCTAAAGTTAAATGCCAAAAAATGCATAGTCATACCCTTCGGAAAAACAAGGTTACCCCTAGCTACCAAATAGGTGGCAATCCACTGAGTACAGAAGAAGTTATCAGGGACCTGGGGACCCAGGTTGATAGTAGTCTGTCATTCGACACCCATGTAGCTAAAGTAGTTAGGAAGACCTTCTACATTGCCCACCTCATCATGAAGGGATTCTCATCTAGATCAAGGGAGGTCATAGTCTCCCTATACTCATCACTCATCAGACCAATGATTGAGTACAATGCCCCATTCGGAATGTATCTGACCCGACACTTGCAGCAGCTGGAGGCCACAAAAGTTCCTCACCAAAAGGATAAAGGGTCTCAAACATCTGTCCTATGCTGCCCGACTGAAAGAACTCCAGCTCTATTCAGTCGCCACCGCTTGCTCAGAGGTGACCTTTGCCTAACATACAAGGCCATGTCAAACCCAGATTTGATGAATATGCTTCACCTCAAAAATCTAGATCCGTCAGAGCCACAAGGGTGGGAGACTTAAACCTCGACATGGCTATTAATAGGACGTGCTGGAGGGATAGATTCATCACCCAAAGACTCCCTATGCTGTGGAATAAAATCCCGGTATATGTGAGGCAGAGCACCTCGCTGGCCTTGTTCAAGAGAAATCTTGACCAATGGATGGGAGATCACAGATATACCCCAGGGATTACCTCAGTGTCACTGCTCAACAGAGGCACAGCAAAATAATGGGTATAGTTCCCCATACTAAAGGGGTGGCGTAAGCCAAAAACTATGGGCTAGGCTTGTAAATGCCCTCGGGCAGATAGCCTAGTATGAACCTATGAACCTATGAACCTATGAACCTATGAATGCACTTTTTGGCATTGAGCTAGAGGCCATGGCTTTGACACCAGGCATCTGTCTCAGTGAGGCCCTTTTGTATGATGTCCACATCGTTAGGAGTTTAGATTATGGCTCCTAGTTTGCAGTCATCTGTGAACTTCATTAGCCAAAGACCTTCTGTGTTAGCCTGTACTTCAGAGATGTAGATACCAAACAGGAGAGGACCCAGGACTGAACCCTGTGGTACTCCACTTGTCACTGGTCTGAAGTCGGATTTGGAGTCTGCTACTTTCACAGTGTGGGTTCTGTCAGTGAGCCAGTTGGCAACCCATCTTGTGACATAGGGATTTATACCTAGTTTAGTGAGTTTATCTATAATTCCAGAGTGGGGGATGGTGTCGAAAGCCTTGGCAAGATCTAGATAGGCTGTGTGAACCACTTTAACCTTGTCTATGGCTTCGGTGACTGCTTCAAAGAAGTCTATCAGGTTTAGGAGACATGATCTGCCTTTTACAAACCTGAACTGGGTGGGGTCCAGAGTTTGGAGATTACCAATGTCTTTGTTTATAAGCTCCATGTTGATACATTCCATGGCCTTGCAGACCAGACTCATCAGGCTAATGGGGCAGTAGTTCCCGGGGTCCATGGTGGCTACCCCCTTGTAGAGTGGGATAGCCGTCGCTGTGTGCCATTCAGCAGGCAAAAAGACAGAGGTGAGGCTATGATTGAACATGATACTTAGGTGGGGTGCCAGTTTGTTCTGTAGTTCGTGTAGAATGCAGCCTGGGATGTTGTCTGGTCCCATGGACATCATCAGACTTGACAAAGATGAGTATATCACTTTTAAGGTGTGTGAGTAGTCTCCATAAAGGTTGCTCCCTCACTAAGGAGAAACAGACAGACACACACACAAAGCCAGCAAATGCAGGATTCAAACCGCTACATAACTACATTACAATACTACAGCAGCACACATTTACACAACTCACTTTACACATTACTGGGATTTCACCATCCCACAGGTGTATTTGTAGGATGGTGACATCATCAAACTTGACAAAGATGAGTATATCATTTTTAAGGGGTGTGAGTAGTCTCCACAAAAGGTTGCTCTCTCCCCAGGGAGAGACAGACACACACATACACAGTTGGCAAGTGCGGGGTTCTTAATCCAAACTAAGTACTTCTTTACATTTCAGCAAGCAATCTGGAGTTACAGGGTGCAATACAGACATTACTCGCTGACAGTTTGCCCAAAGGTTTTTTTCACATTTGCTAACCTCAGCAGGCTTATCATACTAGGTGTATTGTGAGTGTATTGTATGCATAGGCCATGACCATATCATATATGGGTTGATGCACCACATGCTGGCACACACAAGGTCAAACTAGTGGCTAAGCTCTGTCAACCCAATACTGGACAATACAGTCAAGAGGTGTAGGGTCATACAAGCACAACACCAACAGTCTCACATAGACCTACAATATAAGCACCAGCAAAACACACACATAAATACACATTACCATACTTGGAGAATACAAATATTAATCTGAAAAAGAGAGAGTGTCCTCGTAAGCAGACAAGCAAGCAACATGCACCTCCAAGCACACACCAAAAAACACATAATACACCAAAGCAGTGTGCCTCACAACAGGCCCTAAGGCAAAACAACATACCCAACACACTAGTAATAGGTGACTCCATAGTCAGGCACACAGATGTTCCACTCACTAGGCTGGACAAGGGGAAGGTTACTGTCAGTTGTCTGTCAGGTGTTATGATCCGCCACATAACACAAGCACTTAGATCACTCCAGAACAGGTACATATATGAAGCGGTCTTTGTACATGTCATTGTGAATGATCTGAGACATACCTCCCAGGACAACATGACAAGAGATATATAGTAGCTCTATGATCATGTAGCCCAGGCTGGTATGACCCTGGCCTTGAGTAGCATCTTACCTTCACCTACATGATACTGCAATATAACAGAAAGATGATAAACTTCAACAATTGGCTGAGTTTCTGGTGTCATTCAAAGGGTATCCAGTCTCTGTCTGCCTGGGATGACATGATAGGCATGCCTCGTTGCTTTGCTAGATATGGTTTGCACCTGTCACCCCTATGCTTCTGAATACTGGCCAATGCTCTTGCTGTCCCCATATTACCTTTTTTAGGCAAGGCTCAAAGGTTCATAGGTTCATAGGTAGGTACTAGGCTATCAGCCCTGGAAACTATACAAACCCAGCCTAAAAAGGTACCTTGGCTTTTGCCACCCAAGAAAATTATTTTCCTGTGCCACTGTCGAGCAGAGCCACAGAGGTGATCCCCGGGGTGAATTTCCTATTTCTCATCCAATCATCAAGATTTTTCTTGAAGAGTGCTAATGAGGAGCTTTGTTTGATATATATAGGTAGTTTATTCCAGAGTATGGGAAGTCTCTGGGACAGGAATCTATCCCTCCGGCATGTTCTGTTTATTGTGGTGACAAGGTTTAGGTCCCTAGAGCGTGTAGCTCGGAGGGATTGGGATTTCTTTAAGTGGAGCATGTCCAACAGCTCTGGGTTTGACATAGATTTGTATGTTAGGCAGAGATCACCTCTGAGTAGGACTTATGCGATGGAGTAAAGCTGGAGTTTTTTGAGACAGTCTGTGTAGGGCATCTGTTTGAGGCCGGTAATCCTCTTTGTGAGGTATTTCTGCGGCCTTTCCAGTTGTCGTAGATGTCTTGTGAGGTACATACCAAAAGGGGTGTTGTACTCTATAATGGGTCTAATGCGTGATGAGTAGAGGGGAACAATGACCTCTTTTTTTCTGGATGAGAAACCTTTTGTGATGAGGTGTGTCACGTAGAAGGATTTCCTGACTACTGTGGTGATGTGATTATCAAAGGAGAGACTACTGTCCACCTGTGTCCCAAGGTCTCATCACACTTTCGGTGTTAAGTATACTACCGCCTATGTTGTAGTTCATGGGGTACAGAGTTTTTACCAAAGGGGATGACAATGCACTTTTTGTCATTGAGCTAGAGGCCATGGCTTTGACACCAGGCATCTGTCTCAGTGAGGCCCTTTTGTATGATGTCCACATCGTTAGGAGTTTTGATTATGGCTCCTAGTTTGCAGTCATCTGTTATCTTCATTAGTCAAAGACCTTCTGTGTTAGCCTGTACTTCAGAGACGTAGATACCAAACAGGAGAGGACCCAGGACTGAACCTTGTGGTACTCCACTTGTCACTGGTTTGAAGTCGGATTTGGAGTCTGCTACTTTCACAGTGTGGGTTCTGTCAGTGAGCCAGTTGGCAACCCATCTTGTGACATAGAGATTTATACCCAGTTTAGTGAGTTTATCTATAATTCCAGAGTGGGGAATGGTGTCAAAACCCTTGGCAAGATCTAGATAGGCTGTGTGAGCCACTTTACCCTTGTCTATGGCTTTGGTGACTGCTTCAAAGAAGTCTATCAGGTTTAGGAGACATGATCTGCCTTTTACAAACCCGAACTGGGTGGGGTCCAGAGTTTGGAGATTACCAATGTCTTTGTTTATAAGTTCCATGTTGATACATTGCATGGCCTTGCAGACCAGGCTCGTCAGGCTAATGGGGCAGTAGTTCCCGGGGTCCATGGTGGCTTCCCCCTTGTGGAGTGGGATAACCGTCGCTGTGCACCAATCAGCAGGCACAAAGACTGAGGTGAGGCTATGATTGAACATGGTACTTAGGTGGGGTGCCAGTTCGTTCTGTAGTTCATGTAGAATGCAGCCTGGGATGTTGTCTGGTCCCATGGATGCTGTGTTCTTGCCTTTGGAGAGTGTGGTTTTTACCTGTGCAGCTGTGATTACAGGAACTTTGCATTCTTCCAGTATAGAGATGGGCTCTTTAATGGGTGAGAGGGGGGTAAAGTTAGCACTGAACCTATCTGCCAGGATGTTGGCAATATCAGTTGGGTCTGTATATTTAGTGCCATTGTGCTGTAACGCAGAACAGATCTGAGTGTTGCCATTGAGATTCTTGACATAGCTATAGAATGCTTTGTGGTTGTCTTTAGAATCAGTGGTGATTTTGTTTTCATAACTAGCTTTGGAGGATTTTATCAGGGATCGCAGCTTCTTACTGAGTCTGACCAGGGAGCTCCTCCACTCATGGGAATTTACTCTCTTTTGCAACAGTTTCTTCCTTCTGTTGTACAGTTTTTTATGGCAGGGGACCACCAGATTGGCTTCCTTTTTTTGGAGGATAGCGTTCTGGTTCTGTTTGGGATAGCACGATCCATGCACTCACGTAAGTGCTTATAAAGTGCAATTGTGTAGGATTCAGTAGTTGTAACTGTATTGTCCATCTGCATGGGTGTCATGAAGTTCACCACTTCTATCTTAAGAAGCATGAATTTGGCTTTGGAGAAATTTTTTACCATGGTTTCCTTAATGGGGGTAGGGGCAGAATGTGGATATCTAGGGTAATTAGCTTATGGTTGGATCGGACCAATGAAGCGTTGTCTTCAGGTGTGGAACTCTGGTCACTCAGGACAAAGCAAACCCTGTAACTAACACAAATAACTACAAAGAGAGCTAAATGCTACTCATTGCCACAAGTCTCAGCCTCCAAATGCACACACTCGAGGCACTTCACAGTATGGAAAATACTGACATCTGTGCAGTAACAGAAACCTAGTTCAAGGCTCCAGAGAGCATACCAGCACTACCAGGATACTACTCATTCCATACCTTCCAGCATCAGAACCTGGATCATAGCACATAGGGCGGGGATGTATCCATATTCATCAAGGATACCTAGACATCTCTCTACATCCTATCTACAGGATATGTACCCATAGAATGTTGCACAGCAATGTTCTTCCCATTCCACAGGGGTGGGGCCACAACAAACCCTTGGCATTCCTGCTCTATGAGCCTGACGAGTCTGATCTGCAAGGCAATGGAGCCAATCATAATGGAACTCAACTATAAAGATATTGGGAACCTTCACACAGTTGAGCACTCCCAGTTTGGCTTCATCAAAGGCAGATCACGCCTCCTGAACTGGGTGGATTTCTTTGAGACAGTTACCCAGGCTACAGATGATTGAAAGGAGCTCCACACAGCCTACCAATACCTCGCTAAGGCCTTTGACACCATTTCCCAGTCAGGTATTATGGATGAACTCACCAACCTGGGCATAAATCCATACATCACAAGATGGATTGCAAACTGGCTCACAGACAGATCCCACAAATTAAGAGTTGCTAGCTATATGTCATACTCTAAATGGGTAACAATTGATGTCCCCCAGGGTTCAGTCCTGGGGCCCCTCCTGTTTGGTATATACTTCTCAGAAGTACATGCCAACACAGGAGGGTTGTGGTTGACTAAGTTTGATGGGAACTGTAAAGTGTTTGCCATAACAGATTCCCTGGATGACACAAATATTCTCCAGAAGGGACTCTATGAGACAGATGTGTGGTGTCAGAATCATGACCTCAAGCTCAATGCGAAATAATGCATAGTAATCCCCTTTGGGGAAAACAAAGTACCCACAAACTACCACATAGATGTTACCCCCTAAAACTGACAAGGTAATAAGGGATCTGGGGACAGAAGTAGATAGTCATCTTTCCTTTGACAATCATGTTGCCAAAGTGGATAGGAAATCCTACGTGGCCCACCTAAGCAACAAAGGGTTTGCATCAAGATCAAAAGAGGTAGTGGTTGCCCTCTACTCTTAAGTCATCAGACCCATCATTGAGTATAATGCACCATTTTGGATGTACTCAACTAGGAATATCCAGCAGCTGGAGAGACCACAGAGGTACCTCACCAAGAGGATTACTGGCCTCAAACAGTTGTGTTATGCAACACATGCAACAACTGGAAAAACTAAATCTGTTCTCTGTTGCGTACCGCCTACTCAGAGGCAAACTCTGCCTAATATACAGAGCCATGTCCAACACATAACTGTTGAACATGCTCCATCTAAGGAAAACAAAATTGAGTCGCACTACACACTCCAGGGATAAGAACTTATTTATTTATTTTATTTTATTTTACATTTGTTAACCGGGCTAGTCCAACTGGATACATGTCCATTTTCAGTGGAGGCCCGGGGAGAAAAGCTCCAAGGTCATAGTTAGATTAACAAAAACATTGATGTTGTTACACAAGATAATATACTGGTTAATACATATACAATAATAAACCTATAACAAGTGAGTACAGTTAAATACACTGGTGCTTACAGACCAAATAAGAGAAAACAAGAAATATTAAATGATTTAACAAGGTAAGATTAGAACAGCCAGAGAAGGAGGGCTAGAATAGGGTGTTCTTTGGTTTTTGGGTTAGGCGGAGGCTGAGAGAGGCCTAGGTACGACTGGGGCATTAGCTTGTTAGTCTGGAGAGGAACAAGGGCATAACCATTTGGATTTCAAGTATGCTCTAAGATGTAATTTAAATTGGTGCTGAGAGGGCATAAGTCTCAGGTTGTTTGGTAGTGCATTCCAGGATTTGCCAATGGAATTGGCATATAGTGCGTCACCACCAGCATTGTTAGATTTAATGGTCCTTACTTGCAGACTTTTGGAAGACCTGAGGGAGTTAAGGTTGGAGTACTGGGTAAGTATGTTGTTCAGTGAGGGAGTATTACCTGGATGGTTAATAATTTTAAAAGCCTCAGAAAGCTGGTTGAATTTGAGTAAATTGGACAGTTCCAGCCATTCAAGAGACCTTAAATTTAGGCAGTGATGAGTGCGATAGGGCGTTCCTGTTATGAATCTGGCTATGTGATTATAGGTAGTTGTTAGCTTATTAAGTTCTTTCTTGTTTAGGAAGGAGAATATCGGGGAGGCATAGAGGAGAGTGGAGAGTAGGTGGGTTCGAGCAATAGTCAGTTTGGTGTGCGGAGTTAAGAAGGCCTTTATTCTATACATCGCCCCAAGTTTTCTGTTAACCGATTTAATAGTTAAGTTTACATGTATATCGAATTTAAGTTTATGGTCTATGGTCACCCCTAGTAGTTTGGTATTGGATACAGGGTAGATAATGGTCCCATTGTTGGAGGACACATGGAAGGTAGGATTGTTGGTGTTGAGGGGTTCTATAGTTTGAGCAGTCACTGAGGTGGGGAAAAGAGAAGTAATTTGGTTTTGGCAGGGTTAAGTAAGAGTTTAAGTTCCAAGAACCATTTTTCACAGCAGAGAAGCAGTTTTGGGTTGTGGCTTGAGTTTGGCGAGAGATTCATCAGAGCAGATTAGTGTAGAGTCATCTGCATATTGAATACAGGTGGCTTTGGGAATAGTTGAGTGTAGGCCATTTATGAATATGGAGAAGAGAAGGGGACCAAGGATAGATCCTTGGGGGACACCAATATTAGTTGGGAGTAGGTCTGATAGGCTGTTTTGCCACTGGACTGCCTGTTTTCTACTAGAGAGATAGGCATTAAACCAGCTTATGGTTGGTTTACTAAGATGTAATGTTTCCAGTGCCTGAAGCAGTAGTTGGTGGTTGACCATATCGAAGGCTTTCGACAGATCTAGAAAGAGCAGAGGATATTAGTTTATTGTTGCGATTGTGGTTGACTGAGTCTACAAAGGAGAGAAGAGCAGTGGTTGTGCTGTGATGGGGGCGGAAGCCATGTTGGGTATTTGATAGGAGGTTGTTATGTATGAGGTAGGTAATGAGTTGTTTATGGACACAGCGTTCCATAATTTTGGCTAAGGGAGACAGTATGGCTATGGGCCTATAGTTAGAGGTTTCAGTGGAGGGCCCTCCTTTGTGGAGGGATGATATAAGAGATTTTCCAGATAGAGGGAATAGTTGCTTCAGAAATGGTCCGGTTAATCAAGATTGATACCGGGTAGGCTATGGCATCAGATGCTATTTGTAGGTATTTGGCAGGGAGCTGATCAGCGAGGGTGGTTGGTTTCAATTTTTTCAAGAGTGTGCGAATGAAGGAGGTGGAGATGGGTTGTAGGTTAAAGGTCATTTGGGTAGTATTTGTAATTGGGGTTGCCACTGAGGGAGGCGAGGGAAGCTTGCTGGCAAGGGACTGGATGGTCTCAGTGAAAAAAGAATTAAAGGAATTGGCTATTTTTGTTGGGTCATTGTCGATGAGTTTGTCGGGGGTGGGGGTAGTAGACTTACCAGGATGAAGTAAGCGATTAAAACCTGCCCAGAATTTTTTAGGATTATACTGATGTTTGTCTTGGAGGTGACAAAAATATTGCTTTTTATCAGATTTAACAGCTATTTTGGTTGAATTTCTTAGCTGGAGGAACTTGATACGGTCTAAAGGGGTTTTTGTGGTTCTCCACTTTTTCCAGGCCTGGTCTCTAATTCTAATTTTGGATTTAGTTTCTTGTGTTAGCCAGGGTGCTATACATACCTTAGTTCTCGTAAGTCGATTGGGAGCATGGGAATTGAGTATCTTGAGGAAAGTGTTGTTAAAGTATGAGACACTTTCGTCTAAGGATAGGGTTTTTAGGATGTGCCAGTTACAAGCCTTGAGATCAGCTAGGAATTGGTCAGGGACAAAATTTTTGCTATTCCTTACTAATCTAGTTATGGGGGGAGTCTTATTTGAACATTTGTGTTTTATAATGAAAGTAGCAAGGTGGTCACTAAGGTCATTGGGAAGGGCTCCTGTGGTATAGCTATTTGAATTCCTATTAGTAAGAATCCAGTCAATAATACTCTCCTTTTGCTGTGCATGTCCAATTCTCGTGGGAGAAAGAATATTTTGGGAAAAACCATGTAAGTTAATGGGGAGCGGATTTGATTGGGCCGAGTAGAGACCAGTCTATATTGACATCTCCTAATATTATTGTTTCTTGTGGATAATTGTTAGCAAGCCAACTAAGGGTTTGTTCAAGATTTTCTACATTTTTGCCTGGAGGTAGGTAGGTTACTATGAGATTAATACTTTTTCGTCTGTTTAGGGATATCTTAAGAGCAATCAGTTCCAGGTTTGGAACTTTTGGGGGTTGCAGTGAATTCATTGTGATGCTCAAGGAGTTCTTGAACATCACAGCTATTCCGCCACCCTTTTTGGTTGTACGATCCACCCTGATGATGTTATATCCAGGAGGGATAATTTCCTCATCCTTGGTGCTTGGTTTGAGCCAAGTTTCTGATAAACACATTATGTCCGGGGAGTGAATATCAAGCATGGCATGCAAGCTATGTACTTTATTGTTAATACTTCTAATATTGAGATGGAGCAAAAAAAGGGAGTCCGCAGGTCTGCTAGTTGCATGGCGGAGGTTATGGACTGGGTCATTAAGAGGGCCCGGGTTAGGGTGGATGTCCCCGTCATTAGTGATGGATTTTTTCAAATAATCTAGTATTTTTTGTAGTCTAATTAGTAGTTTAAGCTGTTCTCTAAATGTGGATACTTTAGGGTACCTAAGCATGTAGTGTGTACTTTTAGGGATGAGGTGAGTAGCAGGGTAGGGAGAAGGGGGGATAAGAGTAGTGGTGTATTGTGAATACAGGGAGGTCTGACCCTTAGGAAGGTAGATACTAGTTAGGGCTTGTGCTTCATAGGCTGTTAAGAGATACGGTAAAATGAGGAGTAAAAGTACTAGGGGGAGGGTGGTAAATAAGGTTCTATCCATGGTGAGGCTGAGATCTCAGCGTCAATAGGGCTAGGGGCGATACCTAAGTCAGCAGGAGGCTGGCGGTAGTAGTAGGGTGAGATAAATGGAGAAAGTTAGGTGGGTGGGCGGGTTAGGTTTGGTGGTGGGGAGTGGCAGAGAGATGGGGGGGGAGTAGACAGTTCTGATTGGGTAGTGGAAATGGGGATGGGCTTGATGACCAAATAAATGTAGAGGTAGTGGGGGCGGGTGGGAATAGGGGGCAGGGAGGGAGCGGAGCAAGCCCGAAGCGTGGCGGCGGAGCGGGACTACACCACAGGATTTCCCTGGGTCTTAGAGGAAGCCAGGTTTAATGGTAGCTTCCTAAGTTCTGTTATTGTTCCTTTACTTTTGTTTCTTTTTTGCTGATATTAATGTAGAAGGAACCTGTGCTCAATAGATTTTATTCAGCCTGGTACCTTAATTACAGTTCAAGGTGTTTGGCAAAGTACAGTGAAAGGGGTACATATTTATTTACCCTGATTCTCTTTATGGGCATAAAAGTTCCTTATGCGTTCGCACTGGTGGGGTCCTGAGGGTCCTGAGTGCCACTCGGTAGGCAACTGGAATTGGGGCTACCTAAGATGGAGGCAACAGAAAAGAGAATAACTTTTCACAGTGTTTGGTGTAGCAACAGACAGTATTACACAATGCAGTATCAAGCAGTAATTTCCTTCCTGTTGGCGACTGATGAATCCTCCACTAAGCACTCTGTTATCTGATAAGACACTAGCTAAATAGCTGACATTAGGTATTTGCTGCATGAAAATACTTTGTATCTAGCTAGAATTTGAGGATACATTCACCGACCAGAAAAGTAGGACTGGCAAGCAATTACTTAGCATTTGGTTGTAAAGGTCAGATAAAACGCTGTTATCAGGTTTTAAACAGTCGCTATTACACAGTCGCATCCAGATCTAACATTTAAACCAATTTCCAAGCATTAGGCTGTAAAGGTCAAATAAAACGCTGTTATCAGGTTTTAAACACTCGCTATTACACAGTCGCATCCAGATCTAACATTTAAACCAATTTCCAAGCATTAGGCTGTAAAGATCAAATAAAACGCTGTTATCAGGTTGTAAACAGTCGCTATTACACAGTCGCATCCAGATCTAACATTTAAACCAATTTCCAAAGTAGCATCAGAGAAAACGCTAATGTACATTTACTTTTGCCACATACTTTGCTACAGAAACGCCAGTTGCATCTACACAGTGCATACAAACTTGACAACAAGCAGGGTTTCTTAATTAAATTACTATCGGTATTCAGAATAACAGATAAAGTTGCAGTTATATTTAGCTATGAAATGTAGAAGCAGAGCAATATTTTGTAGTTACATACCACGAGGGTCAATGCTGCCCGATCGTAGAGTACAATTAGTTTTAAAATATGGCGGTTTCCAAGGTCCCTTTCTAACCTCGGCTGCTACACCACAGGATTTCCCTGGGTCTTAGAGGAAGCCAGGTTTAATGGTAGCTTCCTAAGTTCTGTTATTGTTCCTTTACTTTTGTTTCTTTTTTGCTGATATTAATGTAGAAGGAACCTGTGCTTCATCAGAACAATGAATACAACATACTGGTGGGATAGATTATCATCCCAGAGACTTGCCTTACTGTGGAACAGTGTCCCAATGTACATCAGACAGAGCCCCTTGCTGACACTCTTCAATAGGAACTTTGATGAGTGGATGGGAAACAGACAATTCACACCAGGCATCACATCAGCAGCCCCACTAGAAAGGGGTTTAGGGTACTAACTATTAGAACTAGGGCTTAGGAGACTAACCAATGGGGAGGTGAAAACTGCACAACTTGCCTAGGCTAATATATGCCTCTGTGAAGATAGTCTACTACATACCTATGAACCTATGTGACAGGTACATGTCTACAGATAGTAGATGTGTACTTCATTGTACAGACATGTTGTACAGCAGGCACATGCACCACATACACTGTAATGCTTACAGATACTGGTGGCTATTATGTACAACGGGTGAGATGTGCACCTCATGTCTTTTGTGCCATTGGGATGTGTGCTGGGTGGGACAGTCCTGGATGGCTCCCTGTCATGGTCACCCTCTTACACACATCTCTGCCCATCCATCTTTGGCTTATTATACTGTGTTCCCCCTACATATATAGGTACATAGGTAGGTAATAGGCTATCTGCCTGTAGGCATATATTAGTATGGCCAGAGTGTGCAGCTATCACCACACCTGGGGTTATTTCCCTATGCCTCTGTGTAATAGAGCTGATGAAGTGATCCATGGTGTAACAGTTCAGTTTCACATACACTCATCAAGGCTCCTCTGGAAGAGTGTCAGTGAGGGACTCAGCTTAATGTAGGTTGGGAGCCTGTTCCAAAGCAAGGGAAGTCTGAGAGTTAGTAATGTATCCTTCCAACATGTTCTATTTATTGTTGTGATGATTATATCCCTAGATCATGTGGCACAGTGAGCTTGGGTTTACTTCAGATAGAGCATGTACATCAGTTCTGCATTGGACATGGACCTGTATGTTGGGCAGAGATCGCCTGAGTAAACGGTATGCAACAGAGCACAGACTGAGTTACTTCAGTCTTATTGCATGGGACAACTGTATGAGGCCAGTAATCCTCTTATTGAGGTACTTCAGTGGTCTTTCCAGCTTCTGAAGGTGCCTAGTCAGATTCATCACAAGTGTGTCATGGTACTCTCTGATGGGTCTGATGACTGATGAGTAGAGGGAACCTCCTTTGACCTACATGCAAAGACTTTGGCAATTTGTGGGAACACATAGCATGATTGTCTAACCACTTTGTGAATGTGTTTCTGAAAGTAGAGATGACTATCCACATGTGTCCATAGATCCCTTATTATTACCTCTATATTTAGGGTGTTGGCACCTATGTGGCATTTGTATGACTGTAGCTCGAGGCCATAATTTTGACACCACATCTATCTGACTGAGACCCTTTTTAAGGATGTCTCTGTTGTCCCAAACATCAATTATGACAACCTTTTTGCAGTCATCCACAAACTTTGCTAACCATAGCCCTCGTGTGTTTGTCTCTAGTTCTGAAAAGTATATACCAGACAGGAGGGGTCCCAGGACTGAGCCTTGGGGGACAGCAGTTGTTACCAGCTTACAGTCCAACAGGGAGACCACAATTCTTACCTTGTGGTATCTATCTGTGCCCCAGTTGGCAATCCATCAGAGGACATACATGTTTATGCACAGGTTGTTGATTTTGTGGATACGACATGTGTGTGGGATGTTGGAAAAGGGCTTTTCAAGGTCTATGTTGGCCGTGTGGAGCTCATTATACCTGCCTTGAAAACTGTCTAGCAGGTTTAGGGACCATGATCTTCCCCTGACCAAACCAAAATGGGTAGGGTTGGGTGTTTGTGGGCTCCCAACAGCTCTGTCTATGGGTTCCATAATGATAGATTCCATGGCCTTGCAGATCAGGCTTATAAGACAATAGTTCCCATGGTATGTTGTGCACCAACACTTGTGGAGTGTGCCAAATGTTGCTGTAACCCATTCAACAGGTTCATATCCTGTACAGAAGGTGAGTCTCAACAGACTGTTCAAGTGCAGGGTCGGTTTGTTTTGGAGTTCACATATGACACAGCCAGGGACACCATGTCATCCCATAGACGCAGTGATTTTAGGTTTGGATAGAGCTGTTTAACCATTATATATGTGATATCTGGGTTTTCACAATCTCCAGGTATGATAATGGGCCCTTTTGTCAGTGAGTGGGGGGTAAATACGTATGAACCTGTCTGACAAGATGTTGGCAATGTCAGTCGTGTACATGTATTCATTTACACTTTGCACTGACTCAGAACATGTATGAGTTTACATTGATATTTATGACATAGCTAAAGAAAGCTTCATGGTTCTCTATGGAATATTTGGCAATATTTGTGGCAGAGCTTGGCTTGGATAATGTTAGGAGTGCTCATTGTTTCTTGATGATACTGATTGGAGATTTATTGATCTTCTTTGGATTTTAACTTTCTTTGAACAACTTAAGTACTTGAATTACATAGTTTGATTATGACAGGGGTCCAATATATTATATGGGTCTGTTTTCATATCACTGTGTGCATAAGGCAGGATTGGTGAATAGTGATGTGTCTGGAGTAAGAACTGCAACTGCCAGATATGTGTGGCCTGCTGCTGCACTCAGACATGGCCTAAGTGTGTGAGCATGCCCAGTATGACCTTTCAGTATGTTGTTGACTGACATTTGCTTTGTTTGTTTAAGTGTGTGAGCATGCCCACTATGGGCATATATACTATATGTGTGTGAAAAATCAAGTTGGTTTTTACTTCAGGGCTCACCTTTGTATTGTACATCGACAGGAAGCATGCTGTGCCTGCAGGGCTTCCATGAGTCAGTTTGCATAGACTTATCACCATTTCTGCATACGGAGGGACAGCTATTATTTGTACATTTCTACCTGGGGGGCACACTTGATTGTTACTGTGGGTGTACATAGGATGAGGGGTACACCTGACACCTATACACATTTGCTAGGCCTGCACTGCCATGTCAGGTACTCCATTTCAGTCTGTACTGTTGCCTATCTTACTGGCTTGAGGCATACCACTGTACTACAGACCTTAGCTTCCAATTACACGCATATTAGTTTGTGACTTCATAGCCTACCCAACCCACATCACACTGCCTGGCCTGCTGTTATCTGTCTGCATAGGCCTGGGGGGAGGTTACCCATATGCCTCTTCAGAGGGCATGATACAGCATTTGTTTGCATTTGTCTACAATTGTCCTGCTGGCTGTGACTGTTAGGTATGTGACCCCCCAACTGGTATGTGAGAGTGACTTAAGTTGTGTCTGTGCCAGTGAAATGCTGTCATGGATTAGTGGTTCAGTACTGTGACTATAGTGCACAATATCCTGAGTTTGAGCCATGTCACTGCTTTTTATTTTCCTGCTGGGCAGACCTGACTGGTTAAGGAACAGTAAAGCAGGTGTGAGCGTGTTTACCTGACTTTGCTCAACATTGCCCGACGTTGCGCTGGTTAGTGCGGTGTGCAGCTAAGCACAATTGTATTTAAATATGCTCAATACTGGTAAAATGTGCTTAGCAGTGCTTTATATTGCTTAAAATAGGGCACTCATGCCTCAGGTGGTGCTGCAGGGCTGCCTATGTCGGATGCACATAGTACACTCCCTATACATGGTTGAAAACAGGTAGTGTCAAGTTAGGCATCCCTTTTACTGTATGTGCGAGTCAGAGAGAGGTGTCATTTCCAGGGTTCCTACTGAGTGAGTGTATGTGCTATGCGTTGCCTCTTTGCCAAGGCCAGGGCATAGTGAGCACGCCTCCTTCTGCCTACTTGGGCAGGCTCAGGTTGTTTCTCCTCCAAGTCATGCTGTGCCTGTGCAGGTCTTGGCAATGGTAGGGGGCTGGTTGGCCCTGCCCCATGCTGTTCCTGCAGCAGCAGTTTCCGCAGGATCACATTGTGTAGCATGGCACATACCATAACAATTTGGGTACATGTAGTTGGGGAGTACTGCAAGGCTCCACCAGATGTATCCAGGCACCGGAACTGTGACTTGAGCATCCCAAACACACGCTGAATTATGATTCTTGTTTGTTTGTGTGTGCCTCATTATGGAGTTCTTGTTCAGGTGTGTGTGCATTTCTGATGGGTGTCATCAGCCATGTCTCCAGTGCATATCCAGCATCCCCTACTAGGTGACCGTAGGGAATGTCCCCATTGGCAAATAACTGGTACAGCTGGGTTAGTTGCCAAATGTGGGAATCGTGATAGCTTCCAGGGCATCCAGCACACACATTCATTATTATGCCCTGGGCATCGCACATGAACTGGGAATTGATGGAGGGGAAGACCTTGTGGTTGATGTAGACCCTACCCCGCTCACTGGGTGGTGCTTTGATGCATATGTACGTGCAGTCTATTGTACCCACTACCTCAGGGTATTCTGCTATTTGGTGGAAAAGATGCATATTGCTGGCCAATGCCTCATGGGAATTGTGGAAATATATGTGGGCGCTGACATGGCATCCAGGAACTGGTGGAGTACTCTGGATGCTGATGCCTGTGAAATCCCCATCATATCACCAGTTGGTCTTTGGAAGGTACCTGTAGCTAGTATTCTTAAGCCAACACATACCTTGGGATAAACTGGGATGGGTTCCCCTCTGTTGGTTCTGTGTGTAAGGCATGGCCGGCACAGCTCAACAATCTGCTGTAGGATGTCCCTGTCCACTCTATAGCGCTCCACTATCTCCAGCTCATGTAGCCCGATAGGTTACCCTGGGTCTGTACACTCTTCTCCGTCTCCTCACTGTGGGTTGCTCAGCAGCATTCACATCACCACCCTCGGCACCTCTTGTACATGTTGGTTTATGATAGCAAGAGCAGCCCCTAACATCTTGTCTGACTTAAGCTTTTTAAGCTTTCCCTCTTTGTATACTGCAATGTTGCAGAGTTCTTGAGAAAAAAACAGGGGGGGTGGTGTTTGCAGAGTTTGCTGGGCTGGGCTAGTCTGCTGCCTGTGTAATTGGCTGATTCTGATATATTTCACTTGGCAGCTCTGCTAGTTCTCCTTGGTTAACTTCCTACTCCTTCTTTTCCTTCCTTTTGCCTTTCTGTTTCTGCCCCGGGCAGCATCGCGCAAATGAGCGCACACGAGGACACATGCTGTGTGCATGTTTACAGGGAGTTTCCTATCTTTTAACAGTGTGCACCTTTAGTATGAGGTTTTCAAATAGGACAACTGTAGGCACACCTCTTGCAATCCTGAGCAACTTAGGGCAAACACAAGCCAGTGTTCTCCAATTAGCTTACAGGTTGTCGGACACACCCCCTCATGATGTCACCTATATTCTAATCTTCTACTCACCTACTTCTACTTTTATACTCTTGGGACATGCCTAATATGCTGGGGAAAATTGGGATTCACTATCCTTATCCTCATTTGCATAGGATTGCCTAGTAATGCATGTTACATCTCTCACACTAAGCTTCCCCCCTTAGCAACCACTAGTCAGTGGCCATGTTGTCTTCAGCCTGCCATTCACCTGCATAGCAGAATAAGCTTTTTAGTGAAAAATGCCTATTTTTTTGGCTTTTTTTTTTAAATTATTTTCTTGTTTTTATAAGTGCTGCACGTTTGTGTGGTGCTGCGCTATGCTTAAACTTTGGAGATCGGGGAGAAAAAAGTTACATTTTTATATTTTTCAATATTTTAAAATGCCAATGGCCTTATATTTGGCCATTGGCATGCTTCCTCAACTGTATGCATCCTTTATTTGGAGCTGTCATAGCTGCGTTTAGCTATTTGCTGAAATGTACTCCATTACCAACGGAGTACATTTCTGCAGCTAACACTAATCTTCCACGGACAGGTTAGTGTTTCCTGGATCACAAATTTACCTCATTTACATGGCTTTCACCAGCAAATGAGGTAATTTGCATACCATGACACTGTCCGTGCAAGAGTAGCTTTAGCAGCTCTCGTGCACGCCCCTGCCGGCTGTTCCCGGATCGCACTGCAGACATATTGCCGGTGTGAGCTCCTACCACTCTTCTTGCACTCTGTGCAAGCTTTCGTGAATCTGGGGTTAGTTTTTTAGCATCCAGCCCAGATGGTTGCATCTCACTCTTTTTGAGTTCTGAATCCTTTCTTTTGATCTCCTAATTTACTTACCTCTGTTATACAATATCATCATATATATTATATTCATCTTACTTCACTCACACTCTTGCACTTTTCTACTTTGCCACTGACATCTACTTGCATGCATTCATTATTCACTTGTTTGACTCAGAGTTGAGAGAGACACACTTATGTATGCATGTCTTGTGGGTTATGGATGCCTTAGAATGGGTTCTGTACTTGGCTAGGATATCATAAAGGATCTTATTGATGGTCACTAGGATGTGGAGGACTTTGAGGACATTATATTGCTCTAACGTCTAGATGTGATAGAACTGCAGAGGAATATGGGCACACTACCTTTGATAACAGAGATATCCTCAGTACAGGATTTGAGCAAGTGGCAGGCAATAAATCCTGGGAAGGAGGGTGTGCTATCACTATCATACTTGAGCTATGTTGTAGTGATGATGCAAATGCCAGTATTTTCTAAGGATTGGAGAGCTTCTAGGGAAAAGTAACTTCTTATTGAGGATTTTAGTAGTGCACACCACTACTTTCATAATGTTCTCCTTTGGTTTGGCTAGGTTGGTAAATGGAGCAGACGGACTTTGTCTAAAAAAGGCATTATGAGTGTAGAGAAAGCTCTGGCCAACTTGCAAAATATCTCTGGAGAAAAGAACATTCCACCTCTTGCAAAACAGACAGGATTATCAACCATCTCCTCCAAAGCTGACACACATTAGATCCATATGAAATGACACTAATAACCAAAACAAATGTTGAAGGCAATTATCTTTTTTCATATAGAGGTATAATTCTTGATGAAAGTAGGTTACTGCTCGATGAGATGCATACTAGACTCAGTGTACTCTTGGTCATCTCCACCATGTCTCTCTCATATAATCCAAGGATGTGGGTCTCAAGTCATCCATACCCACATCATCATAACCAGATGTGGGTCTCAAGTCATTCATACCCACATCATCATAACCACATCAACAGCCATGTTGCATGTTTATCTGGGGTGAATGAATTTGAATCTCCTAGTAGACTGTCATATCTTGACACCTGAGAGGAAGCTCATTTTCATACTTTTTTGCTCAGCATGCTGAGTGGTTCATCTGTGTACCTATTAAGTCAAATATAACAATATCGATGTGGGTAGTAGCCATCTCAAGAAGCCTTAAAGATTTAGGTGTGCCCATCTGGTGACCCCTCTTTGTAGTGTTTGCATTGCATGGTGCTAAATGTTCATTTGGTGGAGTGTTGTTGTGCTGCCATTGACTTTGTATGTCAGGCTTATGCCTCAGTGACAGTTCTTTAGTATGCTTCTATAAGACGTAGGAAATGTTAAAGGGGGGGTGTGGGCACTGACATCCTGGTGTATACTAATAATATGTTTTGAGGAGAGGCTATCCTTGTAAGTATCACTGCCTCACATGAAGACTCATTGCATGGCAGAAGTAAGTGGTTGATGGTGATCATGAGGCAGTGTGTGCACTGCCTCAGAGCGTCTAGTGCTAGTAAGCTAGCAGCAGATGGAGTACACATTAACAGCAACTCTATAGTTCCAGAAACTGTTACATAGCACACAGGTTGTTGTGGAAGCAAGCTAGAAAATCTTTTATCTATTCTAGGTTTTAATAGCCTGCCTAAGGGAAAGATACTGCAATGTTTAGACAGAACTTGAGTGAGGAGTCTGTATGACGGCAACTGATATAGTGCAGAAGAAAGCTCCATTTAGGTAAACTGCATTCAGTTATCACCATGATTGCTCAGTTTTATGGTTCATGAGATTCATATGTAAATTGCCTCAAAGGAAATTGACAAGATTTTTGATATGGTTGGATGATTTTCTGTTGGCCACTCTGTGCGTCTGCGTGTCACATGTGTAAGTTGAAATACATTATTATGGCCTTTATTTAATTTTCATCACACCTAAATATCAGAAAGCATTTTTATTTTGGGGGGGGGGTGATATGGTGAGGGTTGGGAAGGCAAGCCAAGTGAAAGTGTCTGACCACTGCTATGAGCTGTTTACAAATACTTTTAGATCTGCTTTTGTGCAGTCAGCTTCATAGGAATGATTTTATGACAAGTTGCACAGGATGTGATTTTGGCCATATGAAAATGATGATAGCAACATTTTTGTAAAGTGATAGTTATAACATTTTTATATTTATAATATATTTGATCATAAGTTGTACAAGACATACTTTCACAACTGTGTGGGAAGCAAAGAAAATGTATCATTAGTGCTATAGATGAACAGAAATGAAAATATAATGTTTTTGTAACTATACTTCAGAAAATATGGTAAATTACAATATTTCTATAATTACTGACCTCTGCATACTATAAGTACAGTATTATGAATTAGCAGGGAGCACATATCATTATGGACAACTTTGCTACTTTGACATCTCTCTTTTTTTAAAATTTCTCCAAGTCTTTTAGGTTTCTAATACCATGGCGGGAATGGAACCCATTCCTAAGTCAAAGTACAATTAAAGTTCATGAAATTAGTACTGTTGCAATCTTTGATGTCAGCCAGTAGTGCTCTTCACAGGCAATGTGCCCAGTAATGACTCCTTCTGCAGTTCATATGAAGTTACATGTATTGGTAGCATATCTAAATAGGACTGTACATTCTTTTTTATAAGAACCATTGATCCTACTACTATTGAAACTGTCTGGGTATCTTTCTTCCACATTGCTCTAGTTTCTGCCTGCAGATCCTGATATTTTAGGACTTGCGTCTTTCTGTGTGCAAGACACTGTAGTCACTGGATGTGGCGATTTCAATGATCAATGCTATTCATCTTCTTTTCTTGGACCACTACATCCGGTTTTCTAGCATCTATCTTTTGAACTGTTGGTAATGGATGATCCCATGTGATGTAGATGTCTTCATTTTCTATGATGCTTTGTGGCTCATGTGTCCAGTGTTTTTCGGCCACTTTAAGGCCATAATGTTTGCAAAATCCCCAGTGCAACAGTCTTGCCACATTATTATGCCTTTCAGTATACAGTTGTCTTGCCACTAATATGTTGCAGCCAGCAATGAGGTGTGCAACTTTTTCCAATTAGGTTTTACAAAACCTACATTTGTCTGTTTCTCCCACATGTTCAATGGACTTTATAAACCAACATGTATGCAGCCTACTATCTTGGGCCACCAATATTAACCTTTCATCTCTTGGTTTGAATTTGCCTCTCCTAAACCATTCCCGTGTTCATTCCTGATCAACACCAGGTTTTTCCAGAAGTATTCTATACTTGCAACTATATTTATGCTTTTTCCACATTTCTTGCCTTCCCATCTGGTCCTTCACCTTATTCTTTCTTTTGTTTTTTGGCACATTCAGTCACTGCCTGATTTTTATCTACTTCTGGTTTGATTTCCATTCCTGCTTGACGCGGATATGCTTCTGCTAAAGTAAGCAGAGAAGTCATCTTAGATTTAGTCTCCTCATGTTTTCAAAACTTTCACTATGTTTGGGTTTTGTGAGGTCAGCAGATACGAGTCCCACGATTGCAGATCTATACATATAATCAATTTTGAGGAGGCCCATCCCTCCTTCAGAATGGGGAATATATAATCTTGGTATGCACTGATTTTTATAAATCATTCTGTGAGCATGAAGTATCCTTCCTGTTTGCCTATCTAATCTATCCAACATGTTTTGGGGCCAGTCAGTCACTCCAAAACTGTAAGTTAGGACAGGAAGAGCAAATTGGTTTACAGTTTGAATTTTATTCCTAGATGTCAGTGCAGTTGTCGGGATTAATTTAAGTCTTCTAAAGTATTCCTAAGTTTTATTTGCATTTGTTTATGTTTTATTGTTGATCCGTCATCAATTCCCAAGTATTTATACACTCATTCTTGCTCAAGTTCTTTTATATCACATTCTTGTCCCAAACTGATTGTTTCCTGGCGTTTGTATTCCTACATTAAAAGTTGCTTTTGCACATTTATCAAGACCAATCTGAAAAAATGTTGACAATTTCCAGTTGTGCTATCAGTTCCTCATCTGATGAGCTATACAGTTTTAAATCATCGACAAGGAGAAGGTGAGAAGTCTTTACACTTTGTTGTTTTCTAGGAGCCATATTATAGTCATGGCCTACGCTGTTGAGTAAACAGCTTATTGAGTTAAGGGCAAGGCAGAATAGTAGCGGTGACAGAGTCACCCTCGAATATCCCCCTTTGAATTTTGATCCCTAGAGTAACAATTTGTCCTTTATCATGGCTTAATTGGAAAGTGGTGTGTCACTGTAATGTAATCAATCAGCATGGGGTGTATCTTATACATTTTTAAGCACTCTTTTATCCATGAATGAGGGATACTATCAAATGCTTATTTGTAGTCAATCCATGCCATACTTACATTCTTCCCCTTTTTACAGTTCTCCACTATAACTTCATTTAACTATTATTCACTGTAGCTGCAAAGATGTAAAAGTTTATCTGTTGAATTATGAAATATATTTTTCACATCTGAGTTGGTCTCCTAGTAAGTAAACATGGCAACATAATGGGTGAGGTATAATTCTGAAGCTGACATCAGTCCAGAGAAATGTACCCCAATCCACAACTTCAACATTTCTATGTAGCACACCTGTAGGAAAAAAAAGTTTACATTTCAGATAAGAAATCTTTAATAATATCTCTGTAGGGGAGCATGGTAACATGATGGGTAAGGTATCATTTTGAAACTGGCATCAGTTTGGAATAGTTGGGTCAAAAACATGACCTCTAACAAGCACAGATCCAGATATGTAATAATCTATGTTTTAGGTATGAAAATATATTTTCTTAGTTGTCTCAATATTTTTGTAAGGAAGCCTGCCAATACGGTGGAAGAGGTATAATTATGAGAATAGCATTAGTCCAGTTTGGGTCTCAGTATAGCATGCCTACAGAAATATAATAGTATCTGTAGGTTTCATATATGAAAATGATGACTTTTTGAATGATTGTTAATATCACTGTAAAACAGCATGGCAGCAGGATGTGAGAAGTATCATTTCGGCCTCAGTCTGGGCAGCTTGAGTCTAATACACAGCCTCTGTCTAACACACCTGCACAAGCAGAACAGTTTAGGTTTCCAATGTTAAAATTATGATGTGTTTCATATGTTTGTACTAATATCTCTGTAAGGGAGCATAGTAATATTATGGGTGAGATGTTTTGCAGCTGGCATCAGTCTGGACCAATTAGACCTGACACATGTCCTTTGTCTCATACATCTAGAGTTATAACTGCTTATGTCTCAGATATAAAAAATGCTATTTTCTTTCATATTTGAGATAGTCTCTCTAAGAGGGTAAGGTAAAATGATAGGCACGTTATCACTTTGAAGCTGGCATCCATCCAAACAAGCTGGCAGAAACATGCTCTTCTCTAGCTTATTTGCACAGAAGTAATGGTTCCTTTAAATTTCAGAGATTAAAATTATGGTACGTTCATTTAGGATTCAATATCTCTGTAAAAAGAGTATGGTAACATGATAGGTGATGTATCACTTTGAAGCTAATATCTGGTCTGGAAAGACTGTCCACTGAAGCATGAACTCCATTTAATACAGCTGTAGAGATATAACAGTTTTGTCAGATTATGAGAGCTTGGATACTTTCATATTTCAACCAATAGCTCAATAAGCAAACATGGCACAGTGCTGGCTGAGGCCCGCTTTTGAAGTGGACACCCACACAAAACTACTAGAGATACAAGGTATCTACAGAATATGGTCACTCATATATTGCTACTCATTTTAACAAATATACAAAAAACATACAGTTTATGTTTTTCATAAATCAGTTAGGAGTTGTGATGTCAACACCTTACAATCGTAAAGGTTTGCTTATTCTAAACATTTTACATTTTTGCATGGCTCATTAATTATGAACATTTGTTTCAGGTACAGTTTTAGAAAAGGATTTTCTTAAAATCATCTCCAGAAGAACCCTGATTTCCATGGAGAATGTAATAGCCAGCATTGTTTAAGTCCTCCAGACTGAAGACGTTAAAAAAGGTAACAATTCAACAGTATGAAAAATCACTTTCAAAGTTTTTATTTTTAAATATTGCCATTCAGTGTTATGCGACCCTCATACATACATATAATACAGTATAGAGACAAGCAGCTGAGGATATAAGATTAATGATTTGGAGTTTCAAGAGCCATGGGCCCTTTGGCAGCCAGGTGACTTAGAGGCAAGATCTCTGCATCATAGCTCCAGAGTTTAATTCTGACTTCTGTCTACTGCTTAACTAGAGTATGAAGTTTTCCCCATGTATGCATAGGTTTTTTGGTGATCCTATTAAATCCCACCTTCCCAAAACATGATATTTGACTGGCTACCATATACAGCTCAGTATAGTGCAGAACTGAAATGGAACTCAGAAGGACTACTCTCCCTTAAAAAGAAAATCACAAATAGACACCAGCAGGCTGCAACTACAGCTTCTATATTACTGGTGCATATTTCTTATGTTGCGTAACCCTTGATTTAAATCACAAAACTTGCAGAAGGTGGGATATGTTGTAGTATCAAAGAGCTTCTCAATCTTGAGTGTTGGAAAGCCAGTGGGTTAGGAGTCCTGCATGCCCAAGTAGAGAGAGGTTTGCTACTAAATATTAACTTTGATAAAACTAGTAAAAGATTACACTCCCTTAAACAAAAGCTTTGAAGATTTTTTTCTTGATCTCAGGAAGCATGCACAGCTAATCAGAAGACTTGTTTGGTATGAACCTTTCAAAGAGCTACTGCTAAGTGACATCTCTCTTTTGCTGTTATAGGTATTACCTATACTATTAGAAATTCCAAGTACAAAAAAATGACATGAAGGACATACTGGGCCAGATTCATGATGGCTTGCACGGAGTCTAAGAGTAGAGTAAGATTCCATGCAGCCATCATGTCCAACGAGCGATCCAGGAACAGCCTGTAGGGGCGTGTAATAGAGCTCCTAAAACGGCTCTTACATGGACAGGGCTGGGACATGCAAATCACCTCAATTGCAGGCAAAAGGCATGCAAATGAGGTAGATTTGAGATTCAGGAAACCCAAACCTGTCCGAGTAAGAGCAGTGTTATTTGCAGAAATGTACTCAGTTGACAACTGAGTACCATTCTGCAAATAGCAAAACGGAGCCGTGACAGCTCCAAATAAAAGTTGCATCCAGTGCAGGAAGCATGCCAATGGCCAAATATACGGCCATTGGAAATGTTCCCTGATGCAAAATTAAAATAAAAATAATTTTTTATGCCGATTTCCGATGTTTAAGCATAGTGCAGCGCCACGCAAATGGGCTGCGCTCTAAAACACAGAATACTAAAAATTATAACCTACAAATGTGGATTTTATTGAAATTGTTAATGTATAATGCAAGGGAATGGCAGGCTGAAGACAACATTGCCACCGAGTAGAGGTTGCTAAGGGGGGAAGCTCAGTCTAAGACATGTAACCAAGCATTAGTAGGCAATCCTATGTAAATGAGTGTTAGGATAGTGAATCACTAGTTTACATAGCAAATGAGCACAGTCAGTGGAGTGTAGGAGTAGGATATGGGGAGTAACAGAGTAGAAGATAGGTGACATCACGAGGGGGTATGTTTGAAAGAAGTGAAGCTCACTGGAGCAGAGTGGCATGTGTTTGCTGTCAGTTAGACATCATGGAAAGAGGTGTGTCAACAGGTAGGCTAAGGAAAGCCAAGAAATGGAAGGTGTATACCATGGATAACACCAAAGTTTTTTGCTGAGCGTGCATGCGTGCATGTGCGCGACTGTAAACCTGAGTAAGACAGAGTGCGCGCGTGTAAGCATGAGTGTGTGTGTCTAAGCCGGAGTAAGCATGTATAAGGCTGTTTAAAGAGTTGTAAGCGTATTTGCACTGGTGTGCACACGTGTTAACCCGAATAAGCAAGTTTTAGTCTGTGTAAGCATGTGTGCGCGCATGTTAGCTGTTGTGCACGTGTTTGCGCTTGTGTGCGCGGTGCACCCCCCCGAAGAAACAGAAAGGAAAAAGGAAGCACAACAAATTGTAGGAAGCTACCAGGGAGTACTAGCAGAGCTAGCAGGTGAAAATAATCAGAATCAGGCAATACACTAACCCAGCCCAGCCTAGCACTTAAAACTCTGCCAACAACAGTCCATTATGTTTCTCACAACAGACACTGCAGTAAGCTAATAGAAGTGAAAACTGAAAAAGCTTTACTGAGACAAAGAAATGTTAGGGGCTGCCATTGCTGTTATAAGGTGACATATGCAACATGCTGAGGGTGGTGACAATGGAAATGCTGCTGGACAACCCACAGTGAGGAGACGGAGAAGAGTGTACAGGCCCAGGGTAACCTATCAGGGGCTACATGAGCTGGAGATAGTGGAGCGCTATAGAGTGGACAGAGACCTCCTGCTGCAAATTGTTGAGCTGTGCAGACCATGCCTCACACACAGAACCAACAGAGGGAAACCCATCCAAGTGGAAACCAATGTATGTGTTGGCCTAAGAATATTAGCAACAGGTACCTTCCAGAGACCAACTGGTGATATGATGGGGATATCACAGGCATCAGCATCCAGGGTACTACACCAGTTCCTGGATGCCATGTAAGCACATGTCAGTGATCATGTATATTTCAACAATTCCCATGAGGTATTGGCCAGCAATATGTGTCTCTTCCAGCAAATAGTGGAATACCCTGAGGTAGTGGGTGCAATAGACTGCACACACATACACATCAAAGCACCAGCCGGCGAGCGGGGTAGGGTCTACTTCAACCGCAAGGGCTTCCCCTCCATCAACTGCCAGGTCGTGTGTGATGCCCAGGGCATAATACTGAATGTGTGTGCAGGCTGCCCTGGAAGCTACCACGATTCCCATATCTGGCATCTGATGCAGCTGTAGCAGACATTTGCCAATGGGGACATCCCACATGGTCATCTAGTGGGGGATGCTGGCTATGCACTGGAGCCGTGGCTGATGACACCCATCAGAAACGCACACACACCTGAACAGGAATGCCACAATGAGGCACACGCACAAACACGTAATGTAATAGAGTGTGTGTTTGGGCTGCTCAAGTCATGGTTCTGGTGCCTGGACACATCTGGTGGAGCCTTGCAGTACTCACTAACTACATGTACCCAAATTGTCATGGTATGTGCTCTGCTACATAATATGATCCTGTGAAAACAGCTGCAGCAGGACCAGCATAGGCCTGGGCCAAACAGCCCCCCACCATTGCCAAGGCCATCACAGGCCGAGCGTGACTCGGAGGAGGAACAACCTGAGCCTGCCCCAGTAGGCAGAAGGAGGCGTGCCCAGTATGCTTTGGCCTTGGCAAAGAGGCAACACATAGCACATACACTGTTTCAGTAGGAACTCTGGAAATGATACCCCTCTCCAACTCACACATAAAGTAATAGGGATGCCTAAGTTGACACTACTTGCTTCCAAACATGTGCAGGGAGTGTAGTATGTGCATCCGACATAGGCAGCCCTGCAGCACCACCTAAGGCATGAATGGCATGTGTTAAGCAATATAAAGCAGTGCTAAACAGCAATTACCACCATGTAGTATATGCAAACAAAATCGCACACACCAACTAGCACAACTGTGGTCAATGTTTAGTAATATTGGGCAATGTCCAGCAATGTTGGTGAATACTGAGTAATGTCGGACAAGCCTGGTCTAAGTAGGGCATAGCTGAATAAAAGCCAACATGCTCATATTTGCTTAACAGGCCCTTAAGCAGTCTGGTCTGCTCAGTATGAAAATATAAAGCAGTGATGGGCCTCGAACCCAGGATACTGTGCACTATAGCCAAAGTACTGAGCCACTAAATCATGACAGTATTGCAGTGATCCACCTGTATGACAGAATGTTGATAAGTCTATGCAAAGTATTCCATGGAAACACTGCAGGCACAGCATAATCCTTGTTGAGTTATGACACAAAGGTGAGTCCTGCAGTGAGAACAGAACCTGACTTCCAACACACACAGTATAAATGTTAATATTGGTCATGTTCGCACACATCAGCAAATGTAGTGGACCTCAGATAGCAACATACTGAAGGTTCACAATGGGCATGCTCACACACTTGAATAAATGAGACAAATGTCAGGCAACAAAACATGTAAAGTCAGAACTGGGCATGCTCACACACACAGGCTATGTCTGAGTACAGCAGTGCGCCACGCATATCTGGCAGTTGCATGTGTTAACCCAGGAACCTGTCACTATACAGCAATCCACCCTGTGCACACAGTTATATGACAACAGACACATCTATAATATAGTGGAACCCTGACATAATCAAATATGTTCTGCAGATACTGAAGTTCTTCATGGAAACTGGTAAAGCAAAGATGATAAAGACCTACAAACAGTATCAGCAATGAACATTGTGCATCATGAACATAAGCATAGGTTCAGAGGTCGATACTAGGCTATCTGCCCTAGGGCATGTACAAACTTTTTTCAAAAAAGAGCAGTATTAAAAGGGCAGCTAGTTAGAACTAGTAGAATGTTCTCTGAAGATGAAGATTTTTACAAGGAATGGAAGTGGTTAAGACAACAGTTTCAAAAGAGGGGTTACCCTAACAAGCTCTTAGATGAAGTTTATGATGAAGTTTACTTGTGTAGAAATTCTAGATTCGCCCCTATCTTAGGGACGGGAGGTACACTAGGGAACCCACCAAGTAGACTACAAGATGGTGACAAATACACTAACAGTATGGTTATTACCTTTGATGGACAAACAACATCCATCAGGAAAATTGTTGAAAAGGAATGGGAAAACTTTTTGAAATTCTCTGACTTGCATAATATTTTTTTTGACAAACCAAAATTTGTGTATAGAAAAGGGAAAACCATAAAAAATTATTTAGAACGTGGTGACACCGATGTTAAGGCTATTACATCTACCAACAAGAAGGGTCTGTTTGGATGTGGTGCATGCAAATACTGTGCAAATCTTTTAGTTGGAGAGAGTTATTATCTTAAGGCAAGGGACAGGAGATTGGTACTTAACTCCTTTGCTAATTGTAATACCAATGGAATAATTTATTTGGCAGTATGTATGACATGTGACTCATTCTACATAGGCAAGAGTGAAAGGAAGCTCAAACAACATATTTATGAGCATTTGTATGACATTAGAACAGCGAAGGAAAGTAATGCACTTTATAAACACTCTTGCCTTTGTACTAGAGCAAAATACAGATTTTTTGTGTTGGAAGTTGTACAAGTTGATCCTAGGGGTGGCATGTGGGAGACCAGGGTTGAATATCGAGAACTGTTCTGGCAAATAGTGCTAGAATCAACTAAACCCCCAGGTCTTAACGACATGGTTTCCATCGCACCCATTCTAAAATTGAGAGCAGCCAAACTTTGATACTGTGACATCAAAATCATCAATAACTTATTCTTTATTTACCATTTTTTAATTTATTATTCATGTTTTATAATATTTTAGGTTAGAATATGTTGAATTGTGCTTATACATATTCACTATGGTAATTTTAAGAAGAATACAAACATTGTTTGCTACATAGTTTTGACACTGAATTCTTGGATTTATTTTAAAAGTTCATTTTCAAGTTGTTTTAATTGAATAAGAGATTAATTAATCTATTAGATATTTTAATTGGTACTTGTATAAAAAGCAGGGTATCCTGGGTCTTTTTGTATTCTCATTTGTCATTCTGAAGAAGTGTGGACGAAAACGGATGTAAAATAAAGCGTTAAAAACTTTTCATTAGTGCTTCAGCTTCAGCTTAATTCTAGCACTTCACTTGAAAGAGACGTTTTTCTGTGGTATCAGTTTGCTGCCTGAGTTCGTTTAGTGTCTTTTTTTTGTGATTATTAGTTGACCTGGACACTTTCCTGTACTTGTTTACATGTACAAACCTAGCCAGAGTGTGTTTGGCATTCGCAACCCTGTCACATTACTACACTGTGTGTGTGAATAGTAGGTCACACAAGATAGCCCATGTACGTTTATGCTAGTGTGCCTCTGTCTAGCAGGGACACAGAGGATATCCCAGGGGTAAATATACAATCACCCATACAGTCATCAAGATGTCTCCAGTAGGTGGTCAGTGGGTGGCTCTGCCTATGTGAAACTGGGATTACATTCTGTAGTGAGTGGAGCCTCTGGGATAAGAATCTGTCCCTCCACAATGTCCTATTAACATATGTGCTGAGGTATACATCCCTGCAGTGTGTAGCTCCAAGGGAGTTGGATATCCTGAGGTGGAGCATGTCCAGTAATACTGGTTTGGGTATAGCTGTAAACAGCAGGCACACATCATATCTGAGTAGGTGTTAAGCGACTCAGTAGAGCTGGAGTTACTGCATCTGAAATATGCAGGGCATTTGTGTGAGTCCCTAGATCTGCTTGGTGAGGACCGTCCGTGGCCAGTACAGTTGCTGCAGGTGTCAGGCAAGGTACACCCCAAATGTGGCATTGTAACTAAGCATGGATGTGATGAGTATAGGGGCACAATGACCTCACTCGATCTAGATGTGAAACCATATGGGATAAGGTGGCATACATAGCAGGTGTGTCCAACCACTTTGGCAATGTGAATGTTAAAGGCGACAGTACGCACAAGTGATGTCCCCAAACCCCTAACAACTCCTACCATATGTAATGGAGTACTACCTATGTGGTAATGTGTGGGCATGTTGTTACTCCCAAAGGAGATGACTATGCAACTAATGGCATTTAGCTGTAGGCCATGGCTCAGGCACCAGTCATCCATCTCTGTGAGACCCTGATTGAGTATGCATGTGGCAGCTGGAGAGTTGATAATGGCACCCAGTTTGCAGTCAAGTGCAAACATGTTCAGCCATATTCCCCCTGTGATAGCCTGTATGTAAGACAAATATATACTGAACAAGAGAGATCCCAGGACCAAGCTGTGTGTGATGTCATGTGTAACTGGTGTATAGTCAGACATGGCACCTGCAATCCTGACCATGTGGGTGCTATCCCTGATCTAGGTATCAATCCATTGTGTGAGATTTGTGTCCAAATTGACGCTGGTGAGCCTATGCATAATGGCCCAGTGGGTTATTGTGTTGAATGGTTTTGCAAGGTTCAGGTAGGCTGTGTGGATAGCAGTCTCTATGTCGATGGACCTGTTAGCCATTTAAAGAATACCTACAGGTTCAAGAGGCAAGATCTGCCCACAACAATGCTGAAATGAGTAGGACACAGTGTCTGTAGGTTCCCGATGTCTATGTGTAGGAGTCCTATGACAATATGCTCCATAGCTTTGCAGAACAGGCCACATAGGCTTATAGGGCAATATTGTCTGTGGTCCGTTGTGGCACCAACTCTGTGGAGCAGGACCACTGTCGCAGTACTCCATTCCTTGGGTACATATCCTGTGGTAACTCCGATATTGAACAGTGATGTAATGTGAGGGTTGTGTTTGTTATGATGCTCATGTATGATGCAGGCTGGGACACCATCTGGTCACATTGATACTGTGATGTACGCTGTGGGGAGGGCAGCACTCACCTGTTACTGTGTGATGTCAGGGAGGTTATACTCTGTTGGGATGGATAGTTGCTCCTTAAGGGGGATGGGTGGGAGACATCTGCACTGAACCTGTTTGCCAGGATGTAGGCAATGCCAGTGGGTTCAGGGTAGGTTTAGTCAGTATGCAGTAACTCACAGCATATCAGTGAGTGTCCACCCAAGTTCCTGACATAACTTAAGAAGGCCATGTGATGGTCCTACGTGTCAGGTGCAATTGTCTGGTAGAAGCGGTCCTTAGAAAAGTCCATGAGTGATTGTAGCTGTCTGCTAGTACAGATCACAGATGCCTTCCCTGTCTGGGATTGTGCTCTATCATGTAGTAGCGTCCTCTTGACGTTGTACAGCTTATTAATGGCTGGGGTCTACCAGACAGGTCCCCTGCCATTGTACTAGTGGGTCTTGTTGTTATTTGGGATAGCACAATCCATGCAGTCCACTAGGTGTCCATAGAATGTGTATGTAAAGGATGCAGCAGTGTGAGCTGTATATGCCACTGTCTCAGGATCTCTGAAGGATACCACCTTGCTTTGGTGAAGTGAGATGTTGGCTCATGAGAAGTTCACCAAGATTACCCAGGATGGGTGTGTGGAGGGTATATGTATGTCCTGTGAGATACATGTATGTTCTGACCTTACCAATGAGGGGTATATCGCTGGTGTGGAACATAGAGTCCCCATGTTGGTGATGAGCAGGTCCAATATGTATTCCCCCTTGTGGTTGTGCTGACTGGTTGTTCCAAAGCATATGAGTCCACAAATTGTAGTGACTGTTGGGTGAGGTTGTCAGGGCTTGAGTAGTATCCCCAGTCAATATGTGTGTATATGAAGTCACACAATATAATGGTGTCTGTGGAGACCTGCATATTCTCCATAGTTCCCACAAAAGCTGAGTGTGGTTCCTGAGTTTGGGAGTGTGTTCTGTAGCAGGCAACAAACTGAAAGGCAGTATTGTACAATGGTAGTTGTCTATGTATGGTCTGTGATGCTTTGTGCGGTGCTACTATCCTGGAGGTGTGTGTATCTGTGATGTATATGGATACTCCCCCTAGTTGTTTTGTCTGTTCCAAGTCTTGTTGTCAGACAGCATGGTATGAAACATAACCTGGTAGTGCTGGTGTGCATAAGCGAGCCTGAACCAAGTGTCTGTCAGTGCACAGATATTGCTCTCCTCCATACTGAGGAGAGTCCTGAGTGGCCACAATATGAGGTTAACACAACTGTTGTTGAGCAGTATTACCCTTAGTTTCATTTAACCTGTAATGTATATGGAGGTGGGTTTGTCTTCTGAGCCCTGCGTAAAAAAGGCACTCTGGTGGTAGCAAGAGCCTTAGCCAGCATACCAAACTCCAAGGGTGACAGGTGCAAGCTGTCCATAGTGAAGCTATGTGGCATGTTGAGCATGTCATCATACGCTGACAGACACTGTATCCCCTGTGAATGAAACAAATTTGTTAGCCAACTGTTAAATGCGATATGTGTGTCCGTATACTGTGACATCATAACTGGTGGGTGTAAGATGCTAGACAAGGTCAAGGTCATACTGGCCTGGGTTACATGATCAGAGTGTACCTCCATGTATCATGTCATGTGGTCCAGGGAATATATTCTGACGTTACACACACCAGCATGGACAATGATGGTGCCAGTCTTGTACTTGCTTTAGAGTGACCTGACTGCTTGTGTTATGCAGCAGATCCTGGGACCCAACAGACAGCCCAAAGTGACTATTCCCGTATCAGGGCTGGTGAGTGGTACGTCAGTCTGTCTGAACATAAGTGTCGCCTATTACAAGTGTATTAGGTGTGTTGTTTAGCCCGAAGGGCAGTGACTGTGTGGCACACTGACATTGTGAACTTAGTGATATGTGGGTATTGTAGTGGGGTAGCAGGTGTGTGTGTGTGTGTGTGTGTGTGTCTGCTTTGGAGGCCTCTGCTGCTTAGGTAGAGTACATTTACAGCATCCGAGTATGTCAATGTGTGCTAATGTGGTTTGAGTGCTGTTGCTAGAGGATATGTGAGACTGATATGTGGTGTGTGTGGTTACCTTCACCACCTTATACACTGTGCCAGACATGGGTCGAGAGACATCAGCTCCCTGTATGTCTATATAGGTGCATCTCACACATATATCTGAGTTTGTCGGGAGGAGGAGAGGGTTGTCTGTGTACATGAGGCAGATGTGACATTGTGTCAATATCACAATATCCACCAGCTGGACTGAAGAGTACACACAAAACCGACCCCTGGACATGCCAGGATATTATCTTGACATACCCTGTAGCCTGATCACAAAGGATCAGTAGGGTGTTAAGCATATAAAAGAGTATAACAGGGATTAATGCTCATGTTCGTTAGTATGTTGTAAAGAGGAGCTGAGAAGGAGTCCAGACTGAATCATGGCACCTCCTTCAGCTATGTCATAAATATCAATGTACATACATATATGTCCTCAGTCAGGGCCAACTGTACCTGAGTGTCAATGCCGACATCATGACAGACAGGCCCATATGTACATACCCATCCCTCACTGACAATAGTCCACATCATCATACCAGGAGATATCACATGTAGAATGGATGAGCAGCTACCCCAACTGCCAAAAGCATGGCAGCAGGTGGAATACATTGATTCTCAATATGTGTCATGCACAAACTACAGAACAAACAGATCATGCACCTGAACAGTTAGCTGAGCCGCACCCCCTACACAGGATGTGGAACCGTTGAACATGTCACAGCTACATATGGCACTCCCCACAAGTGTTGGTGCACAACACACCATGGGAAGTCAAGTCCAGTACGCCTATGAGGTCTGATCTGCAAGGTCATGGAGTCCATCATAGTTGCAGTCATAAACAGAGCTATTGGAAGCTGACACACACACAACCCTACCAACTGTGGTATGTTCATGTGCGGATCATGGTTCACAAACATGCTAGACTGTTTGCAAGGCAGCCACCCAGGACATACATCAATGAACACATCTACACATGTGTCACATAGACTTTGAATAGCCCTTTATCAACATCCCAGACACATGTAGTATCCACAAAACCAAGAAGCTGTGCATAAATATGTGTTGACATATGACAGAATGTCAATGCATCCACAAATTGATCACACAAGGTAAGGATGCTGAGGTCATGTTCAAGCTGTTGACACCTGCTGACCCACATGGACCATTCCTGGAATGGCATAAAACAAAGTGTACACACATCACCATGTCCAGTCTGATGATGTCACCATCCTATAAATACAGCAGGAGAAGGGAAACCAGCTAGTAAAGCAAATAGTGCGCCGTGTTAATGCGTCTCTCTCTCTCTAGTATCATAACATAGGTAGGAGATTGAATTCTGCAAACAGTGAGTGTGTGTGTGTGTGTGTGTGTGGGGGGGTTGTTTGTATGTGTGCAATTGTCTTTGAAAGGAGTGTCCTTTTTGGAGACTGTGAAAACATGCTAGAAGATGTACATTCCTCTTTGGAAAGACTGATGATGTCACCATCCTAGAAATACAGCAGGAGAAGGGAAACCACCCAGTAAAACAAATAGCGTGCCATGCTGATGCGTCCCTCTCTAGTATCATAACATAGTTAGGTAGGGGTTTGAATCCTGCAAACGCTGACTGTGTGTGTGTGTGTGTGTGTGTGTGTGTGTGTGTGTGTGTGTGTGTGTGGGGTGTGTTTATGTGTGCAATTGTCTTTGAAAGGAGTGCCCTTTTTGAAGACTGTGAAAACACACTAGAAGATGTACATTCCTCTTTGGAAAGACTGATGATGTCACCATCCTGAAATACAGCAGGAGAAGGGAAACCACCCAGTAAAACAAATATCACGCCATGCTAATGCGTCTCTCTAGAATCATAACATAGTTAGGTAGGGGTTTGAATCCTGCAAACGCTGACTGTGTGTGGGGGGTGTGTGTATGTGTGCAATTGTCTTTGAAAGGAATGCCCTTTTTGGAGACTGGGAAAACACACTAAAAGAGGTACATTCCTCTTTGGAAAGTCTGATGATGTCACCATCCTAAAAATACTGCAGGAGAAGGGAAACCAGCCAGTAAAGCAAATAGCGCGCCGTGTTAATGCGCCTCTTTCCAGTATCATAACATAGTTAGGTAGGGGTTTGAATCCTGCAAAGTGTGTGTGTATGTGTGCAGTTTCCTTTGAGAGGTGTTCCTTTTTGGAGACTGGGAAAACTCAGTAAAAGAGGTACATTCCTCTTTGGAAAGTCTGATGATGTCACCATCCTACAAATACAGCAGGAGAAGGTAAACCAGCCAGTAAAGCAAATAGCATGCTGTGTTAATGCGTCACTCTCTAGTATCATAACATTGTTAGGTAGGGGTTTGAATCCTGCAAATGTTGACTGTCTGTGTGTCACTGTTGGGCAACACAATGTGGGTTTTGCTTTTACTATGGTATGACATAGTATGATGACAACAGTAAGTGCATTGCAGACATCAGGTATCTGCGTGGCAAATATATATGTGTACATGTCCCCTCAATCAGTACATAGGTATGAAGCCTGCATACTACATGAATACATTAGTTTCCATTGACAGGTTGTGCCGCTGCTATTCAGATCGTAGGTAGGTCACATATGTATGTATGTGACATGGCCATCCACTGTCATGTTCTGTGACCAAGGTCATCTGTTGCACACACACCCATGACAGTTACTTAAGAGTAGTGTGAGTGAGGGTATATGGCTAGGGTATATGTCAGACATGGTCATACACAACAGAGTCTGCCAAGAATGGACAGTCTTTATAGGTGTACAACTGCCTTGTGGATATGCATTCAGGCGTCTAATGTCTGTGATACACCTTGGGACTCCACAATACCTATGGATATGTGGATATGAAGGGACACATGACATAACATGGGTCTGTATGTACACAATGGTACCCAACATACATGTTGAGGGCTACCACCGGTGTGGTACTGACGGGATAGTATGTATAGTACATGAGGATGACTATGCCATAGTCGGCTTACTGCTATACAGCATGTATCACACAACAGGTATCTGTCTGTATGATACCCTTGTGTAGGATATGCGTCCCATCCAGGGAATGCATTGTAGGCCATTCCATGCATTCCCAGATTTGGATGGACACATCCCTAGTGTGTATGCATGTACCTAAGGGGGCTATATGACACCAGGTGTGGTCACAGTAATGGGTGGCGGCCATCACCACTGGTTAGTGTTATAGTGTAGCACCAGAAGGATCCAATTGATACTGGGTTCCCTACTACTGTGTGCCATTTGTCAGGACATCATCCAATGATTGCTTATAGTCATGCTGTTGAGGTTGTGTATACTACCAGACTGCAAATCATTGATGGATATTAACGGTATCACCCGCAGCATAGTGTCAACCCATGTCATACACTCATCTACCCATGTTAGTACATAACTGTAGTAGAATGCATACTGGCCACTGAAAGATGCAATGGGATGTTAATAATGTGTACGACAGGGTATGCCACACATCCCATGTGTCCACTATGCACGTACATCCAGACAGTGCGCACCCACCATGTTCACAGATGTACACTTGCTAATCTGTACTGCACACATCACACACATACTGTCCACTCGCTAACACATGCTGGCAACACATCACACATCAGCCAAGTGGCACATGGGTGGATAACACATACTCAGACCTAACAGTGGTGTAAACAATGCTACATTGACAAATAGAGCTTTGATGCATAATGTCTGCTCAGATATACCTACAAGGATGTAGTCAGACTTCCTTGTTGACAACTCGCTATTATTGCTACACTGTGCATCAGCACCATGTTAGCCTGTCCCTCCATCGATAATGCAGATGACAGGAGGTGGCACAGGTATCATCATATGCACAGGGCATTTTGTTGTTTGCCAGAGCCTGACATTGACCCATCCAATCAACATGTCTGTGTGTGTGTGTGGGACAACAGTACAGCATGGGCCAATGTTGATGTAATGTGTGTGTGTATGTGTGAGCCCTAGTTGTTTGCTTAATGTGTGTGTGTCTGCATGCAGACAGCTCCACCATGTAGCTGCCATATACAGTGGTTTTTGGGACAGCCACAGACTGTACCTGCTTGACTGTACAAATCACTGTCTCTGGCCATGGACACAGTATCTGTGCCTGGCAGGGGTGCTACAGACGGTATTGGGTACCAACCCTGACTGGGTTCTGTCATCAGAGGCAGAGGTATGATGACTGGACCCATGTCCCTGCTGGGACTAGCCAGAGCCACGTGCACATGGTCTACTGGGATGGACAATGGACAGGCCAGCCCCAGCATTGCTGGGGCTGGTACTGCCACTACGGGAGCGGCTGTGAGCTGTGGGCCATCCGCGACCACTGCCAGGTGTTGCTGTTGCTGGCATGCATCCGCGTCGACGTCGCAACCATCCCACACGGTCCTGGCTTGAGGAAGACATGTTGTGGAGGGCATCTATTGTCTCCCCCCAACGTCTATCAATGACCCCGGTATGTCCGGATGGCACTGGCAAGGTCACGGATGCTGTCCCTGCCTGGTGTACCGTTCCATACGTGCCTGAGCCTGCATTACAGCCCGGAACATAATGGTCGTCATAAGACCTGTGAGGGCACATCTGCCAGGGGCAATACGTCCAGTGTTTCTCCCCTGGGAACCCCTGGACCTCCGCCTATGTGGTACCATTGTGGGTCTACGGCTATGGCTGCTGTGAGGGGATGCACGTGCCATGGTTACCACACTCTCCTGGTCAATGTCAACTGTATGCTGTGTCTCCCCTATTGCCACTGGTGGTGAGGGATGTAATGGCAGTATGAGTGTGTGCATAGATGGGGTTGAACGCTGTGTACTGTCGACTGGTGGACCAACGACAAACCCTGTCAAATCTCCCTGTGCCAAAATACATGTTTCATCATCACCACTATCCGTGGCAGTGGCTTCAGGTCGCCTGCTGCTTTCGCCAAGCCCTACCTCAGCACCTGTGAGAGGAAGACAGGAAACACACGTTACTGTCTGCACATGCACACAGGCACACAGGAACACATGCACAATGGAACACAGGAACACATGCACACCCCTCACTACAGCAGATACACACACACAACAGACTTCCAAATCATACTCAATACTGGTTGAAGGTGGGTGACAGTATCACAAGGCAAACAGTCACGCACACGTATCAGCATGCAGAATAAGTGTTGCTCCAGTCCATGCAGTGTGAGTGTAGACAGCCATAGGTGATGACAGTGTACATGGCTGTGGTGCATGTGTGTACATGTTCAGTGATTGCCTATACCCTGGAACACAATGTGTACAAGGACACGACATTTCTGTGCAAGTATTATAAGCTCTGCAATGTCCTGTGCACCATCACACACAGGTATACATACCACGGCTGCATGTGTTATCTGTGTGTCACATGGATTTCCATGTCTGATTGTGGTGTCTTTGTCTGTAGCTGATAATTGTGGACACAGGTGTAGCACATGCATGCTATGTACACACACGGGATGGGTGGTGCATGTATACGTGATGGGATACCAATCCTGGACATGGCCATTGTAACAGTATGGGGTGTAGTACCATTATCCATCATCATCATGCATCATGTGGTCACTCAAGGCCACTAAAGTGTGCTAGACCACTGCCTAGCAAGCTGTACCTGAACCACAGTGCTGTGGCTAAGTTCACAATTACACAGCCACATTGCACAAGGGTGTGTGAGGTGTCCAATAGGGAACATTGCCTAACATGACTGTGTTATGTGTTGAGGAGTGTTGCACAGCCCCATGCTAGGCCCCTACCCCTCAGGTATGGTATGTGTGGTGTGTGGATGACATGTGGGATACTGAAGTGTGACCTGGCAGCGGGTGTCCAATTACACTATGTGTAGCATGTTGAGGTGTACTGCGTATGACAAATGTGTTATGTTGTGTACATGTGTGTCAACTATGCCTTATCCAATGTGCAGTACAGTGTTGCCACATTTGTGTCTGATGCTCTGTGCATTGCATATGAATGAGGCAGCTACTGACATTACTGAGATGTTTCACGTCTCACAGCAAACATGCACAGAATGCATTATGCGTAGGTGTGTTATGTGTACATGGCCTACACCTCACCTATGACATGCACAGTTCAATACCAAGTTTAAAGTGTTAACACACTCACCAGCATATAACGCCTGCCCTGCTGTCACACCAGAGGGACCTGCAAGAATATGACACAGTTTGTCAGTGGCCACACCTGTGGCATTGCTACTGTGAGTGTGCTAAACTACAGAAGAACAACAGTCATAGGTGTACAGATACTATTCAAATTATCAGTATTGCACACAATAGGCAACACAACTGTTAAATATAGTACACATCTTACACATGCATAATACAGGTGACAGTAGTCTACAGCTAGGGCATGTTACCTGCATGCTCCATGTCACTATGCTGGGTGGCTCCGGCCTCCATGACGACACATGTGTGATGTTGTTGTTGCTGTAGGCCAGGAGCCACCACACTTAGCAGCAGTTTTTCCACTCTGGTGAGGGGGGATGTATGGCCACCCCACCACCTGTGGCAAGCTGTTGTCTGTGGATATCAGACGCACGCCGCCGGACATGTCTGATTAAATCACTGCAGTGATGGCGTACCTGCTCATATGTCCAGTTATGCATGCCTATATCATTTAACCGACAAACAACTTCTTGCCACAGTGCAGTACGCTCCTGCTGGTGCTGGCTGGCCCTTGAAAACAGCAGGGTATAGTGCTGTACCAGGCTGTGGTGGATTTCCTGTTCCTCTGCAGCTGTGTAGCAGGGGTTCCTGTGATGAGCCATAAGCCTGGAAGACAAGTAAACGATATGTGTGAGCAAGTCATGTGGCACACTTAACATTATACAGTACAGATATCAGTTAACTGCCATATATATAACATCTGTTCGTCTGTCAGAGGATACACACATTCAATACCACATATCAGTGCTCAGCCCACAACTGGCTGACAGTGCCTGCCACACTCCATATGACACACCAATATACACCAGTACTCGGCTCACTGTTTGGGATCCAATGCACAGCCTTGCCAGAGGGGTACATATCAAGCTGATGCATGCAGATATATGTCATCCATTGCAATGAATGTGAAGTTATTGGGTGGCGCAGTGGTGCAGCGGTTAACGTTGTCGCCTCACAGCAAGAGGTTCACCGGTTCGATTCTCGGCTGGGGTGCCCTCTGTGTGGAGTTTGCATGTCCTCCCTGTGTTCGCGTGGGTTTCCTCCGGGTACTCCGGTTTCCTCCCACATTCCAAAGACATGCATCTGGAGCATTTCTCCCCAGGCCTCCACTGAAAACAGGCTCTGTGGAACCTAGTCGAACTTTCCCGGTCAACAAATGATAAAATAAAAATAAAAAAAAAAAAAGTACAGTTACAGTATAACCAGTAATCCACCCTAGTCATTGATGCCATATCCCTACCGAACATATGTGCACAGTTGTTAATATAGCTGGCATACTGCTGTAACAGAGTATACATGTTGCTAGGTACACACGCAAATCCTGCATCACACATGTGATTGCAGACATGGTACAGGCATCATTACACACACACATCAGACATTCATACCATACACAAATGTATGCTAACACAGATGAGCATTTGCTATGTACCTTACAGTTCTGTGTGCCCCTACTTACAGATACCTATGCCTGAGGAATGTAATCTGTGCAGACTGCAGGAAACACACAAGACAGTGTTACCAGGGAATGTGAACATACACCATACTGTGCTGTTTATGCCTACAGATTCAGGTGGTACAACAGTTCTAATGTCGGATGGATTCACCAGCAGTACCACTTACTGAGCATACATGTATTGCGTCAGCCTATGATGGGACACCACAGTCATACACAAGGACCTACGTCACAACATATACCATCCTACTATGTCTGCATCCCAATAACTGACTCATCTTTCTCTGGCCTCACAAGTAGGACACAAACAACCATGACGGAAACAACCTCACTCCTAGCTATCACACCGTCACAGACCTTGCACACATTCACTGTCACACTCATTCCACCTCACATAGCTGGTATTGCACTGTGTGCATTGTGTCATAAGTAGGTAATACGCTATTGTCCCTGGGGCCTACAGCAGCCTAGCCATATGCTACCCTGGCCTGTGACACACATGTAATTAGATTTCACTTCCTTCTGTCAACTGGATACACAGAGGTGATTCCCAGGGTGTGTTACCTATCCCCCATACAATCATCAGGGGTATGTCTGACATCTGCCACTGAGGAGCCTTGTTTGTTCATGCTGGGTGGTTTACTCCAGAGTATGGCATATTTGCCAATAGGAGCCTATCCCTCCAGCATGTGCTGTTTAGTGATGTTGCAGGGACTAGGGACCTAGGCCGTGTAGCCCGGTGGGAATGTGAGGTGTTGACATGGTGGTTGTCTGACTGCTATGGGTATGGCATGCCTCTGTATGTTTGGCAGAGGTAACCTCTGGGTGGCTGGTATACAACGCACTGTAGCTGTGGTTATGTGAGTCAGTCTGCATAGGGTATGTGTATCAGGGCAGAATTACCCTTTGTGAGGTATGTCTGTGGACTTTCCACTTACTGTAGTTGTCATGTGAAGTACATACCACATGGGGCATTGTGATGAGTACAGGGGAACACTGACCTATATTTCCGTACATGACACATCATTTGTGATTACATGTACCACGTAGACAGATTACAAGACTAGTGTGGCACTGTGAATGCCAAAGGGGAGGCTACTGTCCACCTGTGTCCCATGTTCCCTTCTGACACCTTCAGTGTTAGTCAGACAACCACCTATCTGGTAGTTAGTGGATAAAGTGTTTTGGAATGGGGTATGGCACTGCAGTATCAACACTGGTGTTCAGTCCATGCTTTGGTCACCAGGCACCTGTTGCAATACGTCTGACCCTGTGTCTCCCTCTCTCACTATATATGTATATATATATATATATATATATATATATATATATATATATATACATATACATTTATATATCACTCTATATATATATATATATATATATATACATATCTATATATATCCATAGAAATCCATATATATCTGTATATATCTCTATATATATCTATATATGTATATATCTATATATAACCATATATGTATATATCTACATATCTATATATATATGTATATATGTATATATATATATATATATATATATGTATATATATATATCTGTATATATATATATATATATATATATATATATATATATATATATGTGTGTGTGTGTGTGTGTGTATATACACATACATATGTATATATCTATGTATATATGTATATATATATATATGTGTGTGTGTATATACACATACATATGTGTATGTATATATATATATATATATATATATATATATATATATATATATAAATATACAGACACACAAAGATTTGTAAACAGCCACTGCTGTACATATACATGCACATATATGGAGATATACTGGCCACCTTTCATGGTGGGAATATCAATTATGGAACAGTTGTGAGACACGATTATGTAATAATATTGCACAGTGTTGTGCAGCATGCATTTAGCTGTCCTCAGGCCGTATAGCCATAGCAGACCTCACTGGCTGTAACAGTCCCACAGCATTTAACCACCACATGACATATACCTGCACTGCTTGCTGTTTTCAATGCCACACACTACAACCTACATAGATATGTGTACATAGCAACCTTCAAATACATATATATGTCCAGCCTTCACTAACAGTTGCAGTATGTCCCTTGCCCTATGCACATCTGCACATACATATAGATACGGACTGCTACCACATAAGGAGTGTTCACAGAATGTAGAGTACCCTTCAGACACATCATTCGGATGCCAGCAAATACATCTGTGTTACATACCTTACCTTTGTATTTCTCACCTCAGTCTGTTGTACCTGTTGATGTTTTGTTATTTTAATTTGTTTATGTCGGTGTCCTCCACTGCCTCTGTTTGTTTTATTTTTTGTTTTGGTTGGTCGGTGTCTCCAACCGCCTCTGTTTTTTTTTTTTGGTTTGGTCTCTCCAACTGTTTGTCTGTCTGTCTATCTGTCTGTCTCTCTCGCTCACTCTCTCTCTCCAGTTGCTGCAATGATATTATTGCATGTGTGGACAGCAAGTACAGGCTGCTTTTTTAGGTATCTGCACATGTGCATGTGATGGCCTCTGCACCAATTGGTGCTCACCATTTAGTAATTGCATGCAGCCTGCTGTGTGGTAATTTCAGTTCTCACTGCGATTTCAGGACACCGCTATAAAATGATAGGTTAGGTAGGCATAGGCCTTTCAGTTTTGCAAGGTGGGGACCATGCTTGCTTGCTGTGGACACTATTGTGTCAGTCAGAAGGTTGGTATATGTCTCATATCTGAAGCTGGGTTGTAGCCAGTGAAATGCATGTTGTACTAAAACCTGACTGTTGCTTCTTCAAGTACACCCTTCTCAGTGTGTAAGTTTACTCACACCTCCTAATGCTAACACTAGATACATGGGAGTATGTACTTTCTTTTGGAATTAGGGAATTAACTGGCATACAACAGTAGTTATTGCAATGTATTCCTATGGCTTTCCTATTTTCACTTTACATCCAATCCTTGTAATGCATGTTCTATTTCTTTATTGCAATGTATTCCTATGGCTTTCCTATTTTCCCTTTACATTCCGTCCTTGAAATGCATGTCATATTTCTTTATTGCAATGTATTCCTATGGCTTTCCTATTTTTCCTTTACATGCACTCCTTGTAATGCACGTTATATTTCTTTCAGCACCAAGTTATTGTATATCTGCTGTGGCTTAGTGGTACAACATGCAGACTGGTGAGTCCAAGGTGTGGGGTTTGAGACTGACAAGGGTATTTTATTTTGCTGCTGAGCAATACAAGGGCCTTGTCATACAGAGTGACAAAGGCACTTTTAAGCAGTTGTGAGTTGGCGCGGGTTTGCGCAATGCTAAGCGATGCTTAGCTTATTGTATTTTAGCAATACTAAGCTAAGCTTAGCTTAGCTCATTTTATGTTAGCAATAGTAAGCTAAGCTTGGTGGAGCTTATCATATCTTAGCAATGCTAAGCTAGGTGCACACATGCGCACAGTGGTGCAAACCCACTCACTACTGTTTACAAGTGCTCACTCCCGCTAACCCCCGCGCTCATGTCTTTGACAGAAAAGTAAATGGAGAGATAGGAATGTGGTGATAAAGGGTGCTCAAAGAGGGGAAGACAGTAGGGAAACTAGCTTGGGATGTACATGATGGGCGTGGAGAAGGCCCATAGCTGCCCATTTCTTTACCAGCAATAGCTGTGCATATGCAATACATTAGGTGGGATATTTGAAACCTTCCACCCCTGAGAGAGTGGTGAGGACATCTAAGTATGTTGTACTACCAATTATGAATATCAGGCACATGCACGGTTTGTGAACAGCTATACTGTCATTAGTATGTTACTCACATCTGAACAGTTTGTGGTTTGTGTTGGCATTAGCACAATCTGCTCAGGACGACTGGACATATTTCTGTACTGTGTATGCCTACCTATGCCCTTGGTTGTGCCTGACTACATGGGTATATAGTACCTTTGGGTAGGGGTATAGAACTGCAGTGTACATTATTTATTATCGTGTGATGTTTATCTTGCTGAACATGCAGAGTTGCTGTGTACCTGTAAGTCTATGAAGGCTTATAGTCTGTCTGAGTAGCTCCCACCTGTGGACATATCCAGATGGTAGACAGAGATCAGCCTAGTATTCTTTGACTGTACACCACAGCAGTCTTTTCAGCACCTGAACAATGGCATTGTCACAGGTGGTTGCTAGCAGTACATGGCTACATCTTTTGCTATTTCTGTGTTGTACTTCTACATAAGGGCATGCTTGTGGAATTCATTCTACAGCTATTTGCAGAGTGTGTAACAGCAGACAAGCTGATATACCTGTGTGTTTCTGACTCTTCCAGGCCTCAGATACTCTCATGTATATATTTGAACAGCCTCAGGGAAATGTACGTATAACTGGGATACACCTGTGATATAGTTCTGACATTTTTCTGTTCAGACTTTGGGTGATTCAGAGCATTTCTATTACTACACCTTTTCTGACGTGCAAGCAGTGTCTACTCTCACTTATTGACATTTGTTATGAAGTGAGATTCAACACCTTTCTGCCTACTGTTAGTACATTTCACAGGGAGTCAGAGGGGCACAGCTAACATTTGTTTACTAATCAGGGTCATCACTGTAGAGCAGTCACTGTTGGGAGTTCTAGCCTGTGACCTATGCTAATATGCCAGTGTGTATCCTGCTCTGATACTGTGTGGGGTTTGTAAGCTGCTACTGTAACCTTATTCCCTACTAGCATGGCTGATTCTCTTTTCACAGTCATGTCATGCAATTCAACAACACCTGCTGGTTAAGGCCCACAGAACAAGATTTGTGTTATGCCATTCCTATTTTCCCTTTACATTCACTCATGGTAATGCATGTTAAATTGCTTTCAGCACTAAGTTATTGTATATCTGCTGTGGTTTAGTGGTACTTTATGCAGACTGGTGAGTCTAAGGTCCCGGGTTCGAGACTGACAAGGGTATTTTTATTTTGCTGTTGAGCAATACAAGGGCCCTGTCATACAGAGTGACTAAGGTACTTTTAAGCAGTTGTAAGCAGGTTTGTGTGACGCTTAGCAATGCTTAGCTAAGTGCACCCTTGCTTACTACTGCTTAACAGTGCTTACTCTCGCTAACCCACGCGCTAATTTCTTTTAAAGAAAAAAAAATGGGGCGATAGGACAGTGGTGAAAAAGGGGGCACAGAGAGGGAAAGACCATAGGAAAATAAGCTCGGGATGTACAGGAAGGGTGTAGGGAAGGCCCATAGCTGCCCATTTCTTTAACAGCAACAGCTGTGCATATGTTGAAAATTTGGAGTGAGTTTTGAGACCTTCCACCCCTGAGAGAGGGGTGAGGACAACATAGTTTGTTACACTGCCAATTAGAATTATTGGTGTATATGTCCTATGGACATGTGTGCAAAATGGGAAGCTATGTATGGGGCGTAATTTTTTTTTCGGGTACAGATTGCCAAGGTGAGAGTGGTAAGTGAGGTAGGGGAAGTAGGTATATTTGGGGAGGTAGGTTGGGGAGGTAAACAGACAAGACAAACAAGACGCATACAGGGGTGGAATCTGACACATGGGGTGGGTGAACACAATTGACGGGGAAGGTTGTTTGGAAATCGCAAGCCCATGAGCCCACAGATGGTAACAGTGGAACTGAGATCCCCACCCATGGGTAGTCACCACTGCACCTTCACAGCCCCAGGGGTGGCTGTGCTGGGGGCTGAGTAGGACGGGCAGGCTCACCCGTGAGAAACACCACTCTCGCCTGAAGCTGGCGTAGGGGATCAGCGACTGAACGCTGGATCTCCCTAGGCACCACAACCCGGACCCTTCGAAGGGTGACGGGTGGCCCTTCTCCACCCATGCTTGCATGGGGGGGATGAGCCCCATCCCCTGCAACACTTCCACCCGAAGGTGGCACAGGACCAACGGAGGAGGGGGGTCTGGGCTGGGCACCAGAGCCACTGGTGCCAGGTGCACTCGCCAACTGAGGAGGGACAGGTGGGTCCGCTGGGACTGGCCTTCCCATACGTTCTGTGATTAGGTGTGTTTCATTACAACATAAACAACAGCATTCCAGATTAGTTGTAACAGCATGCAGTAATATTCCCATTAACCCAACACACCACAGTTCCAACAGTTGAACAGCAAACATAACACATGCATATACTGAACAACAGTGGTAATTCCAAATGCATGCAGGGATGATTGGTAGCAACAGGCCACCATGAACGTGATGTTTGAACAGGGCACATGCATCAACATGAGTGCAAATATTTATAGAACAATTGCACATATATCCCAACAAATATTTAAGATTACACATACCCATTGAGGTGTGGAATTGCATGGTTTATGTACAAACAGTAGGATGTAGAAAAAAAACCTCCATTAACATCTTATAAACAGTTTTACTCTGCACTACATTCCTAGTGACTGCAGGTGTATATTCTCTACATGTATTATTACATTTGCCACCATGGATTAGGTTGTGTAGTGGGTTTGGCTAGTTCAATCTATACTTGACCTATATCTCGCATACTAACTGTCCAGGATGCAGATATTACTGCTACATATTTCATGGTTGCATTTATATTTATTTATCTACATATCGGGATGTTTTCACATGACATTTTCACTTTAAATTGTACAAAACCCTGCATTTATTGAAGCACACTTACATTTCTGGGGAACATATTAGCATGCTACTCATATGCCAGATTTACTTATGCATGCCAGCCAGTAACTGACTGTTGAGGACTGTATATTTACTTCACAGCTATTAGCACTTCAATCACCCACTTTAGATGGGACTGCAGAACTCTGGGTTGCCAGCACTTTCTAACACATTACTATTTGTATAATGCAAGGGTACAACAACATTTCATACTAAGTGAAACAGACACAGACTGGGTTTTAGACCTTTATTAATGACATTACCCACTTTTCCACAGGTTCACTCCTTTATTTGTTTTAATGGTATATATGGCAGACATGTTCATGACATATTATACATTTATTAATAGGTTAGCACACTCTTTTTTCAGGCTCACTCACATATTCTTTTATATGACAGTGCCTGCAGAGATATTATTCCAGACATTTGTTACCTTTCTTAATGGGTTACTATACTCTTTTTCTGCCTCTCTAACATTTTTATCTGACAGTACATGCAGAGGACTTATTCAGTCCATTTTATGGCTGTATTATTGGACTACAACACTTTCTTTCATGCTCGCTCCCATATTTTATATAGCAATACATGCAGAATAATCACTAACCTGCCTGGTGGTGCAGCCTTAGCAGCCTATCTTCATAGGCTTGCTGATGCGTAACGCGGTCACCTGCAGCTGTAAAGTAAATGAAGGGATACTGAGACATTCCTATCCATTATACATACTCCATTTTAAATCCTTACATACTACATTCCATGGCTACATACTCAGTTGTGGGGCATCCCACATCCCACGGGCCTCCTGTATCCACTGGTTCAGGCGGTCCTCCTTTCGTCTCTTCAGGTCCACATGGTGGTGACGGACCTGCTCACCAGTCCGGGGAACACCTGTGGCACTGGTGAGGTCACGAGCTAACCGGTTCCAAGCCTCTGCCTTGTACGCCGTCCCTTGAAACTGGCCCTGCAGGAGTCTTGCCTCGTGACAGTGGACTAGGAGCCAAACCATATATTTGGACTCCTCGGTGCCCCATCTCTATGCATGGAAGTGCACTCCCTCTCCAACACCAGACATTCTGACCGCAGATGTGAGCTACAATCAGTTATGACATGTAGTTCCGCCTGCGGGGCTTAAATGTGCCGTGTTTCCCGCACTTTTTTGTGATTGGCCATTTTGTAAAATTCTCGGTTGACTGCAGACCTGCTTAGTAATGGTTAGACTACCATTCCTAGGTTTATGTATGTTAATAGTGGCTGTTTCCCCTATGTTGTCATGGCTTAGTGGTTCTGTACTTTGATTATGATGCAAAGGGTCCTGGGTTCAAACCTTGTCATTCTTTTATTTTAATACTGTCTAGACAGGCTAGGGGGTGTGGCTGCATTTAAGCAACTTAGCTCTATGTTGCTCCCCTGTGCCCTACGGTGCCCTGGTTGGTGCTGCGCGCACCTCCGCGCAAACCGATTGCGCTGGCTAAAGCGTTTTTAAATGTTGGGCAACTCTATTGCACTGGGTAAAGTGTTATTACACCATGGGCAACTCTGTTTAGCTGGGTGAAGTGCTATTAAACTATGGGCAACTCTGTTTAGCTGCATAAAGCGCTATTAAACTATGGGCACCTCTGTTAAGATGGGTATAGCACTATTAAACTATGGGCACCTGAGTTTAGCTGTGTAAAACGTTGCTTAACGGCAGGCTATTATATATCTGGGTCTTTTAAAAATATATATTTTGTTCACTGATACATTGGCCATGTCACTGCTTTTAATGAAATTTTATTCATATTTGTCTGGTATTATTTCAAATACTGATTTAAAACATAAATAAGAAGGGGAGTGGTGGGACTCGAACCATGGAATACCTTATCTTTGTGCATACGCTCTACCATTACGCTATTGCTATTTGGATTAATTTGCTTAAGTAGTTCTTATATGCTCTTCAATGTCACAATTGCTAACTGTGGTTAAGCAATGGGCACACCCGCGCAAACAAGCGCAAATACGGGCAGCTATACTGTGGATTTAAAAAAAATTAATTTTTTCCATTTTATAACTCTGATGGGGGTTTACAGTGTCAGGGAGGGTGGTGTTGGGTGCAAGTACATTTGAGCGGACTCACTCTTGTCTGTTGACATTATGCTTTTTAAAACCTTGCAGGGGCGTGGACATTTAGACTACTCGGCAGTCGGACATGCCCCCTGCTTGCCTACTCAGTCCGTGTAAGAGTTACGGATGAGTCAGCATGACCTCATGAATATTCATGGCACGCTGACGTCATACCATTCAACTGCAGCCTCCGAGTAAGACATATTAAATCTTACACGGAGGTTTTGTGAACCCATGCCTGTGCATTACATAACTTATGAAAGGGATAACCTACAATCAGTATTGTTTGACTAAGATAAAACTTAGCTAACCTTTTTACTCTACAAGTAAGCGCTTTCACGTCCCTTAGAACGCTTCATCAGACTTTAAAAATATAAGCTATAAGAACTCCTTAAATAATTACTCAAAAACTATTGAACCAATGAAATTACTCTCTAGATTAAGAGATTCATTAGTGTTTTAAAGGTACAAAGACAAAACAATCAAAACCCTTCATTCATATTACACATAAAATATGAAATGTATATGTAATACATATTCATTAATACCCAAATAACTTCAGAATCTGCAACCAATAAATATACGTATAATGAAAAAATATCATTTAAAACACTTGTTTAAAAAAAAAAATATTTATATATATATATATATATATATATATATATATATATATATATATACACACACACACACACACACACACATTTCATTATAAAAACTTCATTTTGTAGAATATATATAGTTCTATAAAATACGTATGTCTTCTATAAGAATGCCTACTTCTAATTAATCACTTCTCATTCAATTACCGAGTCAAAGGGCGATCTGCTAAAAATGGTTTCAGAGAAAATCTCTCATTCAAACGATGACCCTTATCTGCCTGTAACTTAATCCATCTACCTTCCTGTTTCTCTGTATAGGTCTTGATATTATCTAATATCACTGTCCTATGTGTTATTTTTAATACCATAAATGTAAATCTGTGACTAGTCCCTTGCTGTACTACATGTTTTGCCAAGGCATTCCTTTCATCCAACTTACTGATGGCATATGTGTTCTCTATTTCTAAGTGTCCTATTAGTTTTACCCATATAGAAACTGGTGCATTCCTGACACACTAAGTCTAGGGATTTGGTGTATTTAGCAATCTGAATAATGATTAAAAGTATATGTTTGTGCTGTATCTGGGTGGGTAAAGGTGTTACAATTAGCTATATAGGCACACTGGTTACAACTGCGACATGAGAAAATACCCTTCCTTACTGAATCTACTTTCTGTTGACACTGTGTTTCATAAAGTAGTCTCTTGAGTGATTTTGCATTTTTATAGCACATCCTTGGTCTTTCTCCCACAATCTGATCCCTTACACCAACAATAATAATAAAGTCTTAGAAGTAATTAATAAGAAATTGGAATATCCTACTATTAGGTGAAAAAATAAGAGAGATTGTGGGAGAAAGACTGAGGATGTGCTATAAAAATGCAAAAATCACTTAAGAGACTACTTTGTAGGGTTGCCACCTTTCAGCAGGCCAAAGTGGGACATGGGGGTGTGGCCAATATGACACTGGCCACACCCTCTACCATGACATCCCCACAGGAGCTGCGAAGAAGATGCTGTTATGGGTATGACAGATGGCTGCTGAAGTAGCTAGCTGGCCGGCTGCTGAAGTAGCTAGCTGGTCGGCTGCTGGAGTGGCTAGCTGACTGGCTGGCTGGAGTGGCTAGCTGGATGGTGGGAGTAGCAACTGGATGAATGGATGGCTGGCTGGATGGATGGATGGCTGGCTGGCTGGCTGCATGAAGGGATGCATGGCTGACTGGCTGGCTACATGAATGGATGGCTGGCTGGCTGAATGGATGGGTGGCTGACTGGTTGGCTGCATGAATGGTTGGCTGGTTGAATGAATGGATGGCTGGTTGGTTGAATGGATGGCTGGCTGGCTGGCTGGATGAATAGATGGATGGCTGACTGGCTGGCTCGTTAGAAAAAAAAAATCTCTCTCTCTTTTTTTTTTTTTTTTAGTGGCTGCAGAAGCGCTTAAAACAAAGCTCTCCTACAGCCGTGATCTTTGCAGGGCTCTTCCTGCCCCAATCTGCACCCCTTACATGAATTGCAGCCAATTGCTGCACGAATTACAGCACCCAGACCTAACAGGCAGCAGCTTTGCCTGCAGGTCCGGGTTGGTGACATAACTGAATTGCCATGGAAAAGCCAAAAGTAATTGCGGCTTTTCTACGGCAATTCAGTGCGATTGAAAAGCGGGACTTTTCACATCCCACTACTTTCCACAGCGGGCAACGGGATGAGGCAGCTCAACTAGTGAGTGTCCCGCTGACAACAGGACAGGTGGCAACCTTACCACTTTGTTATTAAACATAGTCAACAGAAAGTAGATTCGGTAAGGAAGGGTACTTTCTCATGTCGCAGTTGTAACCAGTGTGCCTATATAGGCAATTGTAACACCTTTACCCACCCAGATACAGTACAAATATATACTTTTAATCATTATTCAGATTGTAAGTCTAGGGATTTGGTGTATTTAGCAGTGTGTCAGTTTCTATATGGGTAAAACTAATAGGGCACTTAGAGAAAGAATTAGAGAACACTTACATGCCATCAAGTTGTTGGATGAAAGGAATGCCTTGGCAAAACATGTAGTACAGCAAGGGACTAGTCACAGATTTACATTTACGGTATTAGAAATAACACATAGGACAGGGAGATTAGGTAATATCAAGATCTATACAGAGAAAAAGGAAGGTAGATGGATTATTAAGTTACATGCAGATAAGGGTCATGGTTTGAATGTGAGAGCTTCTCTAAAACCATTTTTAGCAGATCACCCTTTGACTCATTAATTGAATGAGAAATGATGAAGTAGGCATTCTTATATAAGACATACATATTTTATAGAACTATATATATTCTACAAAATGAAATTTTTATAATGAAATGTTATATGCTTGTGTGTATAATATATACATATATATATATATATATATATATATATATATATATATATATATATATTTAACAAGTGTTTTAAATGATTTTTTCATTATATGTATATTTATTGGTTGCAGATTCTAAGTTATTTGGGTATTAATGAATATGTATTACATATACATTTTATGTGTAATATGAATGAAGGGCTTTGATTGTTTTGTCTCTGTACCTTTAAAACACTAATGAATGTCTCAATCTAGAGTAATTTCATTGGTTCAATAGATTTTGAGTCATTATTTAAGAAGTTCTCATAGCTTGTATTTTTAAAGACTGATGAAGCGTTCTAAGGGACGTGAAAGCGCTTACTTGTGGAAGAAAAAGGTTAGCTTCGATTATCCATTTGCAGTTTGTTTCTTGGAGAGGCACTTAACCCTGGAAGTTTTTTTCGTTTTTTTTACTAACATAAAACTTACTCACCTTTGTGTAAAAATATCAGTGTTTCAGACTGTGATGAGAACCCGCACAACAGTACTTTTCTGTAAATGCTTTTCATTGAAAAAAATCACAGAAATCAACATCCGATCCATGTTTACAATAAAATAAAAATCCACTTTTACTTATTAATGTGTTATATATTTGAAAGTGTTCATACTAAACATTGTGTACAAAACCCATAAAACAGTTTAGAATTGTTTTACATTTTGGCACATTTCCATTGAAACTAAACTGATTATTCTATTATCACACTCACCCATCTCACCTTTCATTGTCAACTACCCTTCCCATCTATTTACTTTCTTCCTTTCCATACTGCATTGCATTTGTTTTAAACCTTTAGACCTACTTTCATTCTCCACTATCTGCTGTATTCAATGGATTCTGGTACTCAGCTGATATACACTGGCTTCCACACCTTAGCAATTTCCATTTTCAACCAACCTGACATTAAGAGTACTTTCTCATCTGTTTTCTCTCCCCAATAACCACTGGCCTTTATTTACTCTAAATAAGCTTAATAACCAACCCTCCTTAATATGAAATTTACTCCATATTTATTTTATATTCTGTCACTCCTTTTGTACCACTTTACAAGTCACCATATATAGATATTACCTCCCTCCATTTCTATATATCTTAAACGCTCTGAACAACCTGTGTAATAACTTCATATGTTGATCCCTCCCTTACTCTGATATTTTAAGGCCTTCACCATTTTCAAAGACTCACTCTACTTTTTTTCCTACATTTGCCCACACTTCATGTTCCTTAACTCATCAATCCCTTATTTTACCTAATGCAAATTTCCTTTAGAGTTACCCTACCCTTCCTTTCACTGTCCTTATTCCCTTGCATACTTCCCCTGACCTCTTTGCCCCATCTTTCTTGGTCTCATCCTTTTCCCAGTTACTTTCTCAACCATTCCCCTCTATGCCAGCCATTCCCCTCCCTCAGAACAAACATATCCATTTGTTCAAAAGGTTTGGATTACCCATACATTTCCATTACCCCTTATTAATAAGGGCCTCTTAGGATGGTACTCTAGACCAGATTCTCTACAAATCTCCTTAAAACTATTTAGCCCTTGAGACAATATCTCTTCTACATCATCCTGTAACAACATATAAGTATAAACAAACATGTTTATACTACTGCTTTTCTCCCTAACTATCCTATCAACCTATTTGTCCTGTGGGCTAATTTTTCTACAGCTAGAATAAAGATCATTGGAATAAAGGACAGCTCTGTCCTGTTCTTAATCTCCAAGCACACCTTGCCCAAGACATCCCAGTTTACCTTGATATGAACATTTGGCTTCCTATACACAGCTGATTCTTTGCCCAATCCACCCAGTTCCTAAAACTTGCTTTAGCTTCCTCAACATAAATTTCTAGTTTACCAATTGAAAGCCTTCTTTCTGTCCATCTTTAGTCATAATCCCCCTGCTTCCTTTATCTCCTTACTCAAATACCAAGTCACAGCATCTAATAACAACCTCTAACAATGTGTAGGTGAATTCTCTTCCAAGAAACACACGAGAGACCCCCCCCCCACCTCTTTTTTTAGGAGGACATCCAGCTAGCCAATTATACTCTAACCATTTTGGCACTACTACTACATTACGAAATCTGAATTAGAATTTTTCCAGATCTTCCCTTCCCTTATATAACACCATCTCCAACTAACCCACAGACTTTGGCACCACTCTTCTGTTTCTATGATTTTGTTAAACAAATTTGCCATTCTCACTCACACCTGCACCCTTAGTAGTTTATAACGTAACGATTTCTTGGAAAACCATCTGGAATACCTGATTTCCTTTTCTCGCGACTAACTACCAAAATAACTTCTGTTTCTATGATTTTGTTAAACAAATTTGCCATTCTCACTCACACCTGCACCCTTAGTAGTTTATAACGTAACGATTTCTTGGAAAACCATCTGGAATACCTGATTTCCTTTTCTCGCGACTAACTACCAAAATAACTTCTCTTGGACAGCTTTGAGCATCCTTTCTACATCCTCCTCGCTCAGCCTGATGCTACCCTTTCCTCAGATATTGTCCTCCTTACTTGTTTCACATAGACCTTCTTATAAAACATTATGAACTCTATCTCCTTCTTATGAGGTCATCATACCTCCCTTCATCACTACTGCAGTCACTCCTGCCTTTTTGTTCAAATCCTTACACTTTTACTCTAGTAACTTCACATAATTTTCCCACTTGTATTTCCACAACCCCTACCATGCACTTGTGTCTATATTTGATCTTCTTCTAGCTCATCCTCCATCCTTAACCTCTCCACTTTGACCATTTCCTCCTCTATTAAATCTTCCTTCTCATTCATTTCTGTCTACTCCTGCTTTAGTTCCATTTCTAACTACCCTACCTTACCACCTCATTAGTCATTTTCAGTAGTGAAACTATTTGATCTTAATCTCTTCAATTACTTATGTTCCACCTCCACCTCTGCATTCCTTCTCTCTTTCCAGACCACAGTCAAAGATTGGTCTAACAATCCTCTCACACATAGGTCTCACCTTTATGACACACAAGGTTTCACCATTTATCAATATCCTATCTAGCCTGCTGACCTGCTTATCCTCCTCTCTACCAAATATAAGCTGCCTTACATTCTCCCCTTCTCTCTCATTGCATCTAGCAGCCCTATCTTTTTGTCAGAGAAATATGCATTTATGTATATGTCTAATGCTTATTAGAAACTAAAAGAATTAACACGTTTTCATTCTATTTTATATACAGCTTAATTCTGTGTGAAATTATAAGATGCTTTTTGAAACTACAGTATGCTTTCTGAAAACTTTCAAGATGCCCCCTGACCTAGTAATTGCTAGCACAGCAAAATTCATGTTTATGCCTTTTGGAAATGTACTTAAAGGCAGGTGATTATCTGCTAGGTCAGGAAGTAATAAATGAAACAATATTATATTCTATAATGTTCTGATTTTGAACAATCAGCTCTGTTCGTGTTATGAGAACATGTGCAGCTGCGGAAGAATAAGAGATACACAAGACAAAGGACTGCTTGAAGAATCTGTACTTGCTTTGTGCTCGAATTAGCTGTAATACCTTGAATAGAAACATAACATAGTGGGAAACTGTATCTAACCGGTGGTCACCAAGGCCAAGTTGTTTTTCTTAGGAAGTTTTTCATAAAATTGATAGTGCAAGCAGAAAAGTATGGATAAACAGCTGCTATGTAATGATGATGTTAAAACTTGTGATCTGCTACGTCAGCTTGGTAGGCAATGTCTTGTTAGAAAGTGTATAAAGATGAATTTACTTCCTGATTTTAGTTAGACAAACTCTGTATTAGCACGTTTTTGTCTCCTTGCTGCAAGATTAAAGTGCCTTAACCTGAACCTACCGTGTATTGATCATTTTTAAAGTATATTTTTCCTTTGACAGATTGGTCCTTCGGACTGGAAACATCTCTTGCTCTAGCTCACGTAAGATGGGCCTGGTGGCATGAAACCGTACGGGGAAGAAGCCACATCGGTTCTTCTGCTTTGAAAAGACCTCAGACTGAATTGTCATTCAAAAGAGGCCAGCCACTGTTTCTGATCTGCGACTGGAGGACGAGTCAACAGTTCCGGTGAAGAGATCAATCACGGAGGCTCAGGTAAGGAGAATTTTACCTTTTCTTTGTTTCAGATCAGGGACTTGTTACAGTATTTGATTTTGTCAGGAGATTTTTTGTAAATCAGGACAAAAAAGAGTGCTATCTTGTCATAGATCAGGGAAACAGGATAGGTAGGTAGGCAGTTATTCTAGATAAACTGTGAAGAAGTGTAAATTGTGGTACCACGTGATAAAAAGGGTTACGTAACAATTTCTAAGTTAAGACAACATGGGAAATAAGTGCACAAAAAGTTCCCGAGACCCGCCTTTAACCGAAGACGCGAAATATATGCAATTATAGCGTGCCGACAATGTTAGGTACTATACAAAATGGGTTAATAAATACAAATTTGATGGTAATTTAGATAAACCTTCACTTATCAAACTTGTCAAACAACTTAAAACAGACACAAAAGGTCAGATAAAACAGCAACGTCAATTAGGAGTTCCTCAGGCACACATGTGGCTTGAGGAAGCAAACCGCAGGGAACAAAAGAATAAAAATTCAAAAGCAATGTTTTTAGATAAAGAAGACAATAACTTGGTAATAGCAACTGCCCCTCCGCCCCCTCCGCTTCCCTTACCTGAATATGAAGCGAGTGGACAAGTTGATCCACCTCCGCTATATCCAGCTGTTCCTGCAAAACCAAAACCGTTTGTCAGAGATCCTATCGAGACTAGGTCTCGAACACGCAACTTAAGAGGGGATATTGAATTGTATGAAATAAATAAAAATTCACAAGCTATGAGTGAAGAAGAGATATGTCCACTCATAGAAGTACCAAATCCACAGGCAGGACAGGACCCAACTCTTCTAGTACATAGACCGTGGACACCGGAAGACATCTGGAAAGCCACAGAGGGAATTCCCCATCCGAAAGTTAATTTTAGAAAATTCTTAGAAGACTTACAGGGCATGAGGTTAAGTTACCATTTAAATGGAGAGGAAGTAGAGAGAGTAGTCAGACAAATCGTAGGTCAAGATTGGCACATGATCAGTGGCAACTGGAATCCCCGTGACGCAGAACATAGGCCACTCCCACACAGTAACGCAGAACTGGATAACAGAGTGAAAGGTCTGACAGACCAAATCTCTGAGAAATGGAAGCCTAGGGCTGACTGGACTTGCATTAATCAATGCATACAATAAGAAGGTGAAACTGTTGATAGATATTATGCCAGATTATTAGAGTGTTTTAATAACCATTGTGGAATGCAGGTACCTGAAGACCAAACACACGATTCCCCATATGAGCAGCAGCTGAAGAATGCATTTTTGAAAGGCAGTATTGCACCCATTAGCAGCTTTATTACAAAGCACATGGTAGATCATCGTACAAGTAGATTACAGTCATTACTTGAATATGCAAGACATGCCGAAAGGCATTTTAATAGTAAAAAGAAAAAGAAAACTCAAGTATTTGCAGTAGAAGACGGAGCAGAAGTCTTTGTAGTACAGACCGGGAAGAAGGGTAAGAAAAATGCCCAGGGAAACAAACAATCTGATAAACGATCAGAGGAGTTTGAAGAGAGAAAGAAAAGGGGGTGAATATTTTAAATGCGGGGAAAAAGGGACATTTAGCAAGAGATTGCAGGCAAAATAAAAAGGTAACCACAGAAGACAAGGAGGGTGAGGACTGACTATATGATAGTCAAGAATCACTGGAAAGGAATAATCAAGAAAAGGCAAGTGTAAGTGTGATAGAAGGAGTAGAGAATGTGATAGAAGGAGTAGAGAATGTGATAGAAGAAATAGAGGATGTGCATGAAATCACAGATAATGAAGAAAATGAAATTTTAGACTTGGCATTATTGAGCCTAGAGCTCTACTTAGCAGACACAAAACTGGAAGTTACACTTCTGGTAGAGGGGAGGGAAGTTAAATTCCTGTGTGACTCATGGGCTTCACGGACCCCGATACATCCTTCCAAACTACCAGAAAATTCAGAATCACTTGATTACATATTAGTGAAAGCAGCTAATGGACAGCTGTATCGGGAGCCACTCTCCCACAACATAGCTATAACTGACCCTGTTTCAGGGATGACCCAGAAAAGCAAAATTGTTGTTTCTGCAAAATGCCCAGTAAATCTTTTGGGCAGAGACCTAATGCAGATATTTGGCATAGCAGTAGTTCCAACTATGCAGGGTATGGAAGCACAGTGACAAATGGATACTTCTGTAGTGCGACCGGAGGGTGAAACATTTTATTGGTACAGCCAGGACTTGGTTACGACTGGTCTAGGGGCAGTAACCAAAGAACTGATGAACGTAGTCATCAGTAAATCCCCCTCCCTTGACACTGATAAACAGCATTTGTTGCATTGCACTCTATATTACTGTAGCAAACCAGGACCTGATAAAGAATATGAACAAGAACTGTTTAGAAACAATGCTAACAGATTAGTATTACAAAATCTGTACTGGGACACAGAAGGAAGCACTGTAGTAAGCTGTTCATTGCCCCAGGAATTCCTAGCACCTTACAAATCTAATCGATTACCACATGTGAGTTTGACTAAAGATAAAAATGTGAAGTGGGCAGACCTAGGAGAAAGAGTCACAAGGTGGGAAAAACAGACAGAGTTAGAACTTTCAGAACAGGGAGTACAAAAGCAGAAGTTGAATTGGATAACACAGACACACCCAGCTGTACACTTGGAGGCAAGTGTGGACAGCTGAGTAGCACTCTTACTAGCAGAGGAAAAAGCCTTACGAGACATACCAGAGATTCTCTGGTTAACGGGAAAATCAAATGTAGGACTTATTCGTACAGCAGGACCAGTCACTATCACGCCAAAGTCAGCATTTAGACCTCAAAAGAGACAGTATCCCTTGAGAAAGGATGCAGAAGTAGGAATCAAACCTATAATAGCAGCCTTACTTAAGGAAGGAGTATTGATAGAATCTCCCGATTCACCATGTAATACACCCTTATTTCCGGTTAGGAAAGCAAATGGAGAATGGCGTATGGTCCAAGATTTACAAGCTGTAAGTGACGCAGTTATACCTAGGGCACCTACGGTGCCGGATCCACCCATCTTATTAAATGATTTGAAACCTCAACAAAAGTATTTTTCTGTGGTGGATATTAGCAATGCGTTTTTCTCAATACCGATACACCCTGACAGCCAACATTGGCTTGCATTTCCATTTCAGGGGAAAAGGTATACATATACGCGACTACCACAGGGATATTGTGAGAGTCCAACAATATTCGCACAGAAAATGGCAAGTAACCTGGCGGGATTTATCCCACCGAAAGGCAGCCAGATTTTACTTTATGTAGACGACATTCTGCTGGCAGCCCCCACCCAGCAAGAATGCAGAGAAGATACCATAACATTACTACAATTTCAAGCTACTCAAGGACACAAGGTAAACAAAAATAAATTGAAACTTTGGAAAAAACAGGTCAAATACCTGGGATATGTAATATTCAAAGGGGGCAGAATATTGGATGAAGACAGAAAAACAGCAATATTACAAGCACCCAAACCAACTACTATGAAGGAAATGATGTCCTTCCTAGGTACTACTAATTTTTGTCGGAGTTGGATTCCAAACTATGCCTTGGAATCTGCTCCACTGACTAACTTGATATTCAAGAAGCCTATGGCAGCACAAGATTTATTACAGTGGACACCAGAAGCAGAATCAGCTTTCTGCAAATTGAAACAACTGATAGCATCCTCATTAGTTTTAGGATTACTGAACTATCATAAGCGATTTTCCAAACTGTAGATTGTAAGCAGGGTTATACAACATCAGTGTTAACACAGCAGCATGGGGACAAACAACGCCCCATAGCTTACTATTCATCACAGCTAGACCCAGTGGCGCGATCCCTGCCCCACTGTGTACAAGCAGTAGTCGCAGCTGCAATGGCAGTGCAGGCTTCAGCCTCAGTAGTGTTATTCCACCCTCTCATGTTGAGAGTGCCTCATGCAGTCACGATTATTTTACTGCAAGAAAAAGTAGCATATCTTTCTCCTGCTCGACATCTTTCCTGTATGACTATACTGTTGAGCCAACCTCATATGACAACTGAACGATGCACAACTTTGAATCAGTCAACCTTGCTCCCAACCCCTACAGATGGCAAACCACACTGCTGCCTGCAAGAGATTGAACAAAAGACACTACCTAGAAAAGATCTCACGGATGTTCCCTTGGATGAAGCCGAGGTGACATACTATGTGGACGGCTCATGTAGGAGGGGTCCTACAGGACAGAATCTAGTGGGGTATGCAGTAGTTTCTGATACTGAGATTTTAGAAGCAAAGTCTTTACCGCACAACTTATCTGCACAAGCAGCAGAATTGATTGCTTTAACAAGGGCATGTACCTTGGCAAAGGGTAAACGAGTGAACATTTTTACTGACAGCCAGTATGCTTTTTCTACTGTACATGTTTTTGCGCAGCAGTGGAAAAATAGAGGAATGATAACATCTACTGGTAAACCAATTAATCATGCACAATTTATTTTAGATTTGTTAGACTCTATTCAGTTACCTCAGAAAGTAGCTATTTGTAAATGTGTAGCTCATACCAAACAACAGGACAAGATTTCAAAAGGTAATGCGAGAGCTGATTGCAAAACAAGCAGTTTCAGAAGTATTTCTTTTGAGTGAGGAATTACAACCATCTGAGATTTTAGACTTAGAAATGTTAAAAACAATGCAGACACTTTCTACAAATGTAGAAAAACAAAAATGGATAAAACGAGGAGCAATTCTTGAGAAAGGGCTGTACATCTCCAAAGAGAGGAAACCGATTTTACCATCTAACTTGTTCAGATATGCAGCTTTGTTGAGCCATGGGCAATGCCATGTCTCAACAGGGGGGATGGTACAGTTAGTGAGTCGAGTGTTTATAATGTATGGATTTACAAACTACACAAAAACTTTTTGTGCAGCATGCCATGTTTGTAACAAGCATCATGTACAGGGGGCATTGAAGCCTAAAGCAAGGGAGTTTCCCTACACCACCGTATCCATTCCATACTATCTGTATGGATTTTATAGAGCTGAACAAATGTGAAAATAAAAAGTACTGCCTTGTCATTATAGATATGTTTTCCAAATGGGTGGAAGCTTTTCCGACTAAAAATCCAGATGCAGCTACTGTTGCAAAAGTCCTCATTAAAGAAATTATTCCTAGATTTGGTATACTGGAACAGATTTATAGTGACAATGGCACACACTTTGTAAATCAAACTATACAATTGAGCCGTTATTTTGGGATTTCTCTGAAAAACCATTGTGCATACCACCCCCGATCTGCAGGATTAGTAGAGAGGCATAATGGAGTTTTGAAAAACAAACTTAGGAAATTGATCAGTGAGACACAAAAGAACTGGGTGCACTGTCTGCCTCCGGCACTGTTGAGTATGAGAACTGTTCCAAATGTAAAAGGGTTAACTCCTTTGAAATTTTATTTGGGAGGGCACATTATACACCTCAGTGGAAACCTCTCATGCCTGCAGACCAGGAGGCTTACAGTTCACTTGCAGAGTATATGAGGTGATTTTTGAATAACAAACTTTTGGAGTTAAATTCTGTTTCAGATAAAGAACAAGCCAGACCATCGGAAGCAGCAATAGTCCCAGGCATGTGGGTCTGGGTGAAAGTCGTGAAGAAAAAGAATTGGAGTTCTCTGAAGTGGGAAGGACCGTACCAGGTGCTACTGTCAACACCCACTGCAGTCAAGATCGGAGAGCGAGCGTCCTGGATTCATCTGACACACTGTAAATTAGTTAAGAACTTTGAACTGGACAAAAACCTTGTTACTGTTGTACAACGAGAACAAAATGACCAGGTATAGAGTAAACAGGGATGCAGAACAACCTCAGAAAATTTGCATGATTATTCTGATAGCTATACTGATAACAATGATCTTTTTGCTGTGGCCTTTCCTTTTTCCAGCCACATGAGTTGAACTGAACAAACGTGATGCATTACTCGTAGACTGGCATCCAAACTTGGCTGGGACTTTTAATGTTTTGAACTGCTGGATTTGCACAGCTATACCAACAGCATACGGGGGATTATTGATGACTGCTGTCCCCCTAGGAGTCAATGAGACCTGGGAAAACTTGATTTTTGATACTACACCCATGAAATCACAAGACAAAATAGCAGTGTACCTACCTGTTACACAAAAAGGGATTGTATGTTTTTATAAAATGACACTATTCAGGTGGGTTGGTGCAATTGCAATGTGATTGTTTCTTATAAATGTTATATAAAGGCTAATAAGGCAGAAACTATCTTTGATACAAACTATGACTCATATTTTGAAAAAAATGAAGAGAACTGTTAGTGAAATACAGCATAATCCTGTTCTTTTGAAGCAACTTTCTATTATTGACAAAAAAATGTTTCATGCAGGGCGAGCATATATCAATACTAAAGTAGAGAATTGTTATTTTGTTTGTGGGAAAAAAGCATATGACTACCTGAGAATTGGTCCGGCAGTTGTTTTTTGGGTTACCTGGTTCCGGCCATATGACACACTGCAGCTTTGCCTCAGGGGAAAATTCGAAACATCAGAGAGGTTAGCAGTAAACCTAGAAGTCCAATCAAGAAACCCGAGAATCCAGTGGGACGAATCGAAGCAGGGTGGAGAAACCATAACTCCGTGAAAAACAAAGATAAACTGACACATATGGACTTGAGTGACACTATTATATCATGGGCAGGCATAGCCCCTGCATATGGCGCAGTGAAATCAATTTGGGAGCTGAGAAAACTGTCTATACTTCTTGAAGTTATGAGCAATGCAACGTTTTCTGCTCTCGAATTAGTGACTGATGAACTAAATGCTATGAGAACTGTGGTACTTCAAAACCGCATGGCTCTTGACTTCACCCTAGCGGCGAGAGGTGGTGCGTGCGCTTTAATCAAAGAAGAATGCTGTTCGTATATTCCTGACAACCAGCACAAGATACACGACCATCTTGAGGTGATCCAGCAAGTGTCGACCATGACCAAGCCAGGCCCAAACCCACTGACGGACTTTTTCCAGAATTTGTTTGGGGGGGTGGGGTTCCATCCTAATGAACATCCTGATTGCCATTTGTGTGGGATTACTCCTATTAGGAGCATGCATTTGTTGTGGTATTCCCTGCATGAAAAAGTTAATCAAAGATTTTACAGATATGTCAGTTTCTGAGACTTTGTATCAAAGTACTGAAATTGCTTTCATAAGTCTAACCTACATGACTCTCTTAACTGCAAATCCAGAATGGAAGAGGTTAGGAGAAGAAGTAAACTGTTTATGCTTTTGAAAATACAATAAAAAGTATTGAAGGGGGGAAATGTCAGGGAAATATGCATTTATGTATATGTCTAATGCTTATTAGAAGCTAAAAGAATTTACACGTTTTCATTCTATTTTATATACAGCTGAATTCTGTGTGAAATTATAAGATGCTTTTTGAAACTACAGTATGCTTTCTGAAAACTTGCAAGATGCCCCCTGACCTAGTAATTGCTAGCACAGCAAAATTCATGTTTATGCCTTTTGGAAATGTACTGAGAAGCAGGTGATTATCTGCTAGGTCAGGAAGTAATAAATGAAACAATACTATATTCTATAATGTTATGATTTTGAACAATCAGCTCTGTTCGTGTTATGAGAACATGCACAGCTGCAGAAGAATAAGAGATACATAAGACAAAGGACTGCCTGAAGAATCTGTACTTGCTTTGTGCTCGAATTAGCTGTAATACCTTGAACAGAAACATAACATAGTGGGAAACTGCATCTAACCAGTGGTCACCAAGGCCACATTGTTTTTCTTAGGAAGTTTTTCATAAAATTGATAGTGCAAGCAGAAAATTATGGATAAACAGCTGCTATGTAATGATGATATTAAAACTTGTGATCTGCTATGTCAGCTTGGTAGGCGTTAGAAAGTGTATAAAGATGAATTTACTTCCTGATTTTAGTTAGACAAACTCTGTATTAGCACGTTTTTGTCTCCTTGCTGCAAGATTAAAGTGCCTTAACCTGAACCTACTGTGTATTGATCATTTTTAAAGTACATTTTTCCTTTGACACTTTGGCATACATTTCCTCATATGCTTTGACATTTCACACAGAACCCAGTCTTCCTGTATAACTGTCTAACCTTGGATACTGCCACACATTAAGGTCCCCTAGAAAAAGATATATCATCTTTTGTTTTTAATGTATTTATTTTTTCTTTGCCTCTACACATCCTGTTATTGTTTCTATCTCATCTCCATTTGGGCCATAATAGGAACTGACCAATACTGTCCAGTCTTTAAATGTACCTCTGCAGACAAATCACCCACCACTATCACTCTTTCCTGCAACCACTAACCTCCCTGTTTTTACTAATATATTTACTCTTCTTCTCACTTGTTTTAGGACACAATAAATTCTTACCCATTTGCATTATTTCCTCTGCATCTTCCCTTTTTCTATTTGAACTTTATTACAACTCTGAGGGAAGAACTAGGTATATTATGCTGGCAGGAACTAAACACATGCTCCCTCTTTAGCGGGTTATTAATCCTATGCATTCCAACTCCCTACTCCATCCTTCTACCACCTTCACAATTGCAAAATTGTTCCTTCTCCATGCCATCAATTTTTATGCAAACTTATACCACACGAGTTTGATTTCCAATAGCTCATTTTCATATTACTCCATCAACTTTACTTCCTGCTCCAAATATTTTTTCCTTGATTTACCTAGTATCCTCTTTCATACATCTCAAAACTGACAGGCACCTTTCTCTGGCCTACTCTCCTCTCCTTAGGGTCACTGGACATACTACAAGGACTCAGCAATGCTATAGCCTGTCATTTGACTTAACAAACACTTGAATAGTGATCCCATGGCACTGTCTTCCCCTATTTCCAACTTTACCCATTGCCCTGCACCTATCCCCTACCTCCCTGCCCCTAAATTAATTTCCCTTTTATTGCTATTTTCATTGTGTACCTTATTCTCTTGCATCTCATCTTACCTTACTGAACTCTTCATCTTGTCCATGTAACTAGACACCTGTGGAACAGACTGGGCAGCCCTATGAAGATTGTGCCTTAACTTGTATACTACACTATTTAAGTTTGTTAAAATCAACAACATATACACCATTTACTTTCAAATTACCCAAAATATAGACACTGTCCCTTAATCTACAAATATAGAAAAGTAAACTGAAAAGAATAGAATGGGCAAATATTGAAACATCATTTGTCCTTGGTCCCACTACATAAAGACTCGTACTTAATGGACTTCATTGCCATGCTTTGCTTGTTTTGTGGGCTTAGAGTCTGGCATGCTTTTCATAAACCAACATGTGATTTTTCAGGGTCTTCTCTGACAGCTTCCTTTTGATAAGTCTGCAACTCCTTTCTCCTCCTCCATACAACTCCATTCCTCTGTCTCGTATTACACTCTCAATTCACCTTGGCTGGTCCACATAAATCATCTTTTTGTGTCTGGAGTCATTAAAAGCAACCTCTCCCTTCTGCTTGTCCTTGTATTTCTTCTGCAAGCTTACTTTGTAGTACCAAACTTATTACTATTAACACACACATGGAGGATTTAGGCTTATCAAACTCTCCTTTTACTTCAATGGAGCTTTGGTTTTCACTCCCCCCATCACTTGTCTTGAGTGCTAGAAACTACTCCCCTTCTTGAACTGAGTGCACTACTTGCTGCTAAGACACTGCATATGTCCACAATCCTCCTCCTCCATAGCCTTCCTCCAATGATGCATCCCCATCTCCCCCCCTCACCTAGGGGTAGCGGCTTCCACCTTTTGTTTGTCTACATAAAATCTAACAGCTTCTTCTTTAGACTAACAGCAATAAGCACTCTGCTGTCATTTAATACTTATGGCTGCAGTGTAAACTAGTCTGCCCACTGTCCTTTCCCGTTTCAGCTACCATAACACTGACTCCATCTTCACTGTCTCTATATACACAGAGGGCAAAAAAATCCCCACCACTTTTACTACTGTGTCTCCCATTATCAGACCCTCTTCCATACTGCTTCTAGGCCCCAGCAATACTGGAATTTGTTACTTATGCAGTTCCTTGCATGTAACCAAACTCTATTCTTAAGACTTCCAGGAGTCCAAACTACTCTGGGATTGCTCTGTGCATGCCTTGCTTCATCTATCCTCATTTATGCCAGCAGTTCCCCCTTCTTCCTCTTCTAAGTCATTTGTTGCTGTGCCCCTGCTTTCTCTTTCACCACCTCACTGTACTTTATATATCTCGCATATTTGCTCATTATGGTTATGTACTGTTTTACACCTGCTCTCATTTCGTCATCAGCTGTTATCCACCAGCCACACCAGGTCTCTTCACCTTCACTCCTCGACTCTTTCACCTATGTACTTCATTTCTCCCTTTTTACTCATCTACAGCACCTCAAAGTCTCCCATTTGCCTACAACTGCTTGCTCATCTGCCACTTTATTTTAATCTGTAACTGTACCAGTCTACCACAATATTACACTCCTAAACAAGCTGACTGATGTAAACTTCTCTTTAAACCAGCCATCTTCCTCAGCATCACCACAGTGCTCCCCTATCTTCCTCAGCATCACCACAGTGCCCCCCCACACACACTAGAGTACTTGGGACCGATTTCCTTGTAAAATTGTGTCAGACTACTAATGAACAGATCATGTACTGTGCCTTGTAGTTACTAGCTGCAGCAATACTTAGGACCTTGCATTGCAAACAAAATGTACTATACACATAACTGTTAGCCTGCTTAACTCTGCATACGTACTAAATGTGAATTACTTACGGATATTACAGTCTTACCCCACTGCATTAACGTCCACATTGCATATTAAAAATAAGTCTATCATACAGTCTTGTATTTGGTAAATACTTTTATTTCACTGGCCCACATGTCAAGAGAAAAGAGTTTACTGATCAGTTTGTTTACTTACTTAAATACAAGTACAGAACTGGTCAGGATGGCTGCTTTCAGTGAATGGAAAGCTTATGGAATATGTAATGCTGCTGCCACTGGGAAGTGGTCTGCTGTTGGTAATACAACCAAGGTACACAGGCATCCACCTAGAGCATTTCCAAGCCTTAAGTACAGAAAGGAAGCTATTCATTTTTGTAAAGGAATTAGCCAGCTCTACTGCTTGCTCCAGATACTTGGGGAGATATGCTGTCAACTTTCTCAGCTTTACTGCACTGAATATTGTAGGAAGAAGTAATCAAAGCTAGGAATTAAGAAGCTGCATTCAGAAATACTCAAGCTATATAATGTAACACTCCTAATATATTCTGACCACATAATTAGATTAGTGAGGAAAGAAACATACTATGTAAACTCAAAGGACTACTCCAAAATAGTCATAGCTGACAGCACTGATCCACATTTTGGTTGTTCTCACACTTTTCAAGCTGTAGGTTGTAACCTTAAAGTATATGCTGCTCATTTCTTCAGGAAAGTAAACTACACATGCTTCCTTTTGGCAAATCTGAAACTGTCAAGTCAATTTGGCTGCTTGTATGCAAAGTCGGCACTATTTAACTGAAACTACAAAAACTGTTCACCTTTATTCTTTTAGTGACTTTCATGATCAGAGCCTTTCATGATCAGAGCCTTTGTTTTACAACAAATGTTGAAATCAAACTGGATGTTACTTTTGTTTAAAAGCTACACCATTATTAGACACAGTGCAGTCAGGTAGCCAAACTATGAGAGCCTGTGGAATGCCTTCTTATTTCCGGCATGAAAATTTGTTCAAAGTTTTTGACGTCTGCAGTACCTTCACAATTTACACTCTGAGGTTAGACGTAAATTAATATAGAGGAATAAAAACACAATGTCTTAATTTTTTTTCTTAAAATTTTGGCATTAAAAATCACAAATCAATCAAAAGTAAGACCTTGATATGTAGGCATGCTTTCGGGGATTTGTAGGGCTCTGAACTCAGACCACTACACTGCTAGGGCATGTATTACTACAGCAAATATACCAAATTAAATGTGCTTAAAAAAAAAAAAAAAAAAGCATGAGAGAGAAATGTATTACACATCAGTCCACTACAGATACTCCTTTAAATATTGCTTGCAGCATAGTATTATGCTCACATATAAGCCATACAACAAAAAAAGCAGAGGAATAACCTGACCATCAAGATTACCAAAACTCAAAGTTACAGGGTTCAATACTAACTTCAAGTTACTGTTTTTTGTTGAGTCTGCCTGTTCTTCCCTTGTCTGGGTAGGTTCTCTCTAGGCATTGTAGTTTAATGTCTCTAATTATTTAGAAACCATTCTAGGACCTCTTATTAGACATATCCCGACCATTTTGAAAGATACCTATCAGTTATTGGATGATCTTAATAATTTAACAAACACTCCCCCTTCTTGTACATTAGTCACTCTAGATGCAAAGAATTTATTTACGGCAATTCCCAATGATTATGGAATTGAGGCGGTCAGAAAAGTATTACACACGACAGAGGGCTTTGACAATGAGATGCAGTTACTTACTTGCACTTTATTAGACACAGTACTCTGTAACAATGTTTTTATGTTTCAAGATAAATTATATGTACGGAAATGAGGTGTCGCTATGGGCACCCCATGTGCAAATTCTTATGCGAACTTAGTGATGCATCGATGGGAGAAAACACATTTGTTTGGCAGTGCTTTCTTCCCACATATATCACTCTACAGGCATTTTGTAGATGATATACTTATCATTTGGGATGGAGACATGGATTTGCTAAGAGATCTAGTTACTTATTTAGAAACAACTAGTGATTTCCTGAAGTTTACCATTGAGTCTTCTTTTTCTAAGATAGATTTTTTAGATATTACCATCCTGAAGGATCAAACTGGCTTGATTTCAACTACCTTGTTTAGAAAGCCGTGTTGGAAGAATGCATTGCTACACTTTAATAGTATGCATCCACGTTTCGTATTTCCGAACATTGTTAAGAGTCAATTTATGAGGGTTATGAATATTTGTAAGAATGAAATAGATAGGCTCTTACAGTTTGAGATTATGGACAAACTATTTGAAGAAAGAGGATATACACATACTCTAGTAAGGGCCATGAAAGAATCTGTTTTAAGTTCAGCAAGTGTCAATAATAACTGACAATATACCACACGAAGTAGATATAGAGGGGCTAATGATGATAATAGAGTTGATTTTAACAGAGCCAGATTACCTTTTACAACTAGATATACTAATGACAATAAAAAAGTAATAGAAATCATTAGAAAGAACTGGGATGTCCTAATTTTAGATCCACGTATATCCAAGCTTGTAGGTGAAACACCCAGGTTCAGGTACAGAAATAGTAAGAACCTTAGAAGACTTCTTTGTGCTGAAAGAACAATGTTAAAATGAAATATAAGTAGGTGTCCACTGAGAACTGGTACTTACCCATGCAATAAGTGCAATATGTGCAGCAATATTGTTGATGAACAACAGTTTACTCATTCTTGTTTGGATTATGTTTTTACCCCCAGACTTTATGCTACTTGTGATAGCATGAATCTAATATATCTAGCAACATGTACAGAATACACAGCATTCTATATAGGCATGACTTCTAGAAGATTAAAAGACAGGATGTACAACTATATATATGACATCAGGAAGTTGAATCCGGTCAATGCACTAGCTAAACATGTTGCTGAACATTTGGATCATGCTTTTAAGTTTAGGGTCCTACAGATCGTTAATATTAATAAGCGGGGGGAGATAAAATGAATTATTTAGAATCTGTTGAATTGTGCTGGATTTTGAGGGTAAGAGCACATATTGAACCAGGACTCAATCAATATATTAGTATTAAATCTATTTTAGCAGCACGTAGATAATAAAATGTTTGAATATGTCATTTTTTGAGATGTATTTTTATTTTTGATTACTTGATTATGTATATAAGTTTTTATTTATTATTTTTTCATAATTCATGTTTTTGCTTCCTGGTTACTTAAAATATATATTTATAGTAATTGTGAATTTTGTTTTGTTTTAATATATAGCATGATGCTTTTAGTAATATTAGTTACTGTTTCAGAAGTGATTCAGTGTTGTAATTTTATGGAGAATGTTCTGATTTTTAGGGAGCAGCTTTGAATCATTAAGCTACTCATTTGTTCTTATTAATCAATCAATCAATTCAATCAACCTATTAACCTATGAGGTTTAAGCTTGATACGTATATATACCTATAGATATTTATTGTTACTAAAACCTGAGGAAGCATGTTTTATTACACGTGAAAGTGCTTGTTTTTACATTTCCATTAAATTCGGTTTATGTTTTATTTCGTGGTGGTCTTCCTTTATTTTTGGATATTCATCTATCTTTAAATATTAAAAAAATTTCAAATACAGGGATTTTATGCTGGCATCATACATAGAAAATAAAGTACATGTACATCAATGGCAGCCTAGACGCTGGCTGCACTTTCGGCTACAGTGTTCCTTTTTTGTGTCTTAGTAAATTAAAAAAAAAAAAAAAGTTAAGTCCTGCAGGCCTAACAGATACGTGCTTTAGCCATGTCCTTTGTTTAATTTGTCATTTTGTAACCAATTAATATAATTTCAGGACACTGAGTAGAGATGGAAACTGTCAGTATTGTTTTACTACACTCATTTTGTCCAACAAAAAAAAAAAAAAAAAAAAAAGGCACATTTGTGACTTGTGGAAGGCATTTATTAATTAAGAAGAACCAAAGTAACAAAGGTGGGAAGGTTTATTTAAATTGTATTCAAATCTGTCTGGAACGCAATCCTGCAGGGAACTGGAGTACAGGATGTCTTCTATAACTAAAACCAATTTCCAATTATACTCTAGTGCCATTATTTGAACAGCAGCTCAAAATTCCTACACAGAGATAAAGTGGAAATGCCTCTAGTCTTGATCACACATAACAGTCATCTATTGTTTTTTCCAAATCAAAAAAAGTCACTTGTCCCTTGGTTAACAGACCTCACCCAATTCCATTCATATTTTACTAAAGTGCCAAATGCAGTCTAAAACATCATGTAAACAAAGTATATTGCCTTCATTGGCTTCACTTCCAGGTCTAAGTCAAAGTTCATGGCATTATTAGAGCTTACCAGTCTGAAGCATGTCATTTTTAGGCATGCTCTCTTTATATGACCAAGACCTACAGCCTACCAATGTATTACTGCAGCTGACAGTAATGCTAAACACATCAACGAATCACCACTGTCATTGGTCCATAGTTTGTAAAGCTCATATGAGAAAAGATACTCTGCTTCTGCTCAAAATTTGAATCCCTTTCTCGCTAGATCACTTTTCGCTTCCTTAATTTGGTCCTTTAGTTCCTCTGCAGCAGCTTCACAGTTATTGAAAGTAGCTACACGATAACCAACAACTGCAAGGGAATAGCAACCAAAACACACCAGTAGGTAGACTGGAAAGGGCCAGATGACCTCATAATACTGCTTTGAAAGATCGAGTCCTAGGAGATCAAAGGTGAGAGCAGCCCATACAGTTCCAATTAGTGTCAGCCCAACAAGCCACTCTGTCAGTTTAGTCATGGTGCAGTGAATCACTCCTGGAATGAAGCAACTGGAAAACACTAGAAGTGTAGAAACATAAAAAAAAATTAAGCGTGATCAATAAGCATTTAACAGTATTTCTCTTCATAAGCTACCAATAAAACATGTCCATACATGGCACAAATAATGGTTATTCACTAAGCACTGGTACCAGTGGTCTAAACAGAGATTTTATTATATAATTAGCAACACTCAAAACAACGATATTTTATGCTGGATAGTTTGTTTCACCAAACTAATACTTACTGATCTACCAGGTGCATTCTCCAGTTAATCCACTTGGGCAGCAGTTTACTATACACCAGACCTTTTTTCAATTTGCCCTAAAAGATATACATTACGTAATACATTTAACTTTAAAGTGTTTTTGCATTCCTATTGTTCTAGCTAGCTTAATCTCCAAGCACTTGACCCCACCCAGTTTGGATTAGTCAAGGGCAGCTCTTGCTTGTTGAACCCGTTGACTTTTTTGAGACTGTCACCAAGGCACTGGATGAGGGAAAGTCAGTACACACAGCTTACCTTGACATGGCTTGAACCTCTGACAAAATCCCCCACTTGGGCATCATCGAAAAGCTAACAGAACTTGGTGTAAATCCCTATCTCATCAGGTGGTTTGCCAACTGGCTCACTGATAGGACCCACAAAGTCAAAACACGTGCCACTACCTCTGATAGCAGGCCTGTCACTAGTGGTGTCCCCCCCCACGGATCTGATCTGGAACCCCTATTGTTTGGCATCAACTTCTCAAGGTCCAGGCAAAAACAAAAGGCCTGTGGCTGACCAGGTTTGCGGACAACTAAGTTGTGTGATGTCACCGACTCCCCAAATGATGTTAACATACTTAAAGAGGGTCTCACAGCAACAAATGAGTGGTGCCAAAGGCATGGCCATAAGTTAAATGGTAAAACATGTAATATCATATAATTTAGCAAAAGCATAGCCCTTACTGATTACCACACTACTGTCAACCCCCTAAGCACACAACCTGTGGTGAGAGACCTGGGTACACAAGTTGACAACAATCTCACATTTGACCACAATGTAGTGGCAGTGGTCACAAAAGCCTTTTACTTGGTTCATCTCATAAGTAGAGGGACTGCATCCAGAAAAAAGGAGCTTATTAGCTCTCTGTACTCCTCCCTCATTAGGCCAATAATTAAGTACAACGCCCCATTTGGTATGTACCTCTCCAAACACCTGCACCAACTGGGAAGGCCACAGAAACACTTCACAAAGATAATCCATGGCCTCCCAACACCTGTCCTGTGTGGAAAGGCTCAATTCACAATCACTCTACTCTGTATCATGCAGATTGCTCAGAGGTGACCCGTGCTGTGCCAACAAGGCAACTGCAGATCCTGGTCTTCTAGAAACGCTCCATATCCATAAGTCTAACTCCTTGCGTAGTACCCAATCGAAAGGCTTAAATCTAATATGTGACATTAACAAAACTTACTGGAGAGACAGGTTTGTCTCCCACAGGCTGCCCAGTCTCTGGAATAAACTCTCCAAACAAATCAAAGTATGTTGTTGACCCTCTTCAAGCGCAACCTTGATGAGTGGATGGGCAGCCATAACTTTGTTTCAGGGTTCCACATGTGTCACTCATTGACAGGGGTGACAGGTGTTGACTGTAGTTTCTTTTCTGGGGATAAACACTTGGCTAGGCTTGTAAGGGCCCCAGAGCCATTAGCCTAGTAAATCTCCTATGATCCTATGACCTTTCTATATATGTCACCTCTGAGGTCACAAATGTGGAGAAAAGGGAAATGCATTTATTCTCTTTTCTCCAAGTTTGTGAAGCCTTGAAGACAGCACAAAGACTGGGGGTACAAGAGTTACATCCCCTACAAAAAATGTGTTTTATCACATTCCAATTCTCTATATCCAGCCAGCCATAATTATTATGATTGTTGGTTGCATCCAACACCATGAGCAGCCACCATCATCTGCAGAGTTTACCAGATCAGTAGGGAACAGAAGTAGGTAGCTAGGCCCTTCTTGCATATCACACATGCACAGCATGCATAGTTAGGGACAACTGAGATTCATTCAACTGCCCACTACATTTCTTTGGGAGGCAGGAGGAAACTGCAAGTACTTGGAAAAAAAACTCTTGTGAGCATACAGATGATATGCAGAATCCAACGTCCTCTGAGTACTCACAAGAGTCAGTCTGTATGATTTCAGACTTAATACTCTAAATTCATTCCAACTTCACAATCCTTTATCAGGAAAATATTTACAAATCTGGTTGGACAAGTCAACACTTTATTCATTAGGCAAGCATACAAAACTATGAAAGAGAAAATATGCCTGTTCATAAATTCTTGCATTTATGACTCCTCATTCTTGTCAGTCAAGGATTAACAAAGTTGTACAACAATAATTCCAACCAAATTATTTTTATGGTCTATATTAGTCTTCTGGACATTCAGAGGAGAGTTTCATGCTCATTAGCAAATTTCTGTTTACTATATATAACAGATAAAGTAAGCCAGTAGTACAAAACTACATCTGATGTAAATTGTCACTGGTTACAAAATAACACCTAGAAACCAAATTTGATGTACAGAGTTAGCACAGATACTCTTCAGATTTCACTTAAATTTGCAGCACAGGGCAGATTTCACTTAAATTTGCGGCACAGGGCACCTGACATAGAAAAGGAGTGACAAAACTGGTAGCTACTACACTAAACACAGTACACACCAGCACTCTAAATTCCAAATGTGGGAGCTCAGGTAGTGACATCCTGCTCCACGGAATTCAAAGTATGAAGCTAAGCTTTCAAAATAAAGAGAAATAGAAAAAAACAAGGAATACACTTGACTAACTGCATCACTTCATCCTTGAAGAAGGTGACAGATATTTCTTGATATTTCTAAATAAGAAAGGGAATACTGAAGAAATCAATTTTCTAGCCGAGTTCTAAATGCAATAACAAACACATATTTACATAACTTTATGACTTTCATCTAATCACAATTCACTGAAAAATCTCTTAAAACACATTTCACTGAATCAAATTTTATAGAAAATTTCATATAAATCAAACACTACTTCAATATTTTTTTTTTTTTTACTTTTACTTAAACTATGCTAACTCCACTGTCACACAAGTAAAGGAAAAGAGAAAACACTCTACACAAACTTCTAGAGATAGTGATACAATATTAGTTTGGGCATTCTCAAGTCAAGGTACAAATAATGTTTTAGACTAATCTTTCAAACTGCCTTGTAATTCCTATCATTACAAGATTTGTTTTCAATGATTTATGATCAGATGAGAAAAATTATGCAGTCAAATATGAATATATGTACATATGTACATACAAGTACACACATCAAACTACACCTTTTTCTGGTCTCCTTTTATAATCAGGCCTCCGCCACCCACCACCACTTCAGTTCCTCTTCCCTGAACCTCCTCTACCAGTCTGATGTCTCCAGATACAGTATACTTCAAATGGGATTTCATCAAAAAGATGATGCATCTAAAAGGATAAAACAAAAAAACACTAAGCCGCTGTTACTAGGCATGTAAATCTGTCTGCCATCTTGCAAAGCACAAAAAGGTACAAGATGAGCTTCATTCAGGATATAACCTGAATCTGGGCTTCATTCAGGATATAACCTGAATCTGTAGACCAAAATTCCAAACCAAACCAATCCACAATACGCAGAGAAGTCTTCACAAATAATGCCCCACAAAAGAAGAAGTGTTACAAAACACATTTGTACAATTTTCCAAATGAAACAACCATTAAAACTTCATAAAAAAACATAAGCGCTTTAGTTCTGAGCTAAATTATTAGGAACTTTATCAGACCCCTTAACCTGAATCTGTGACACCAACCTTAGTTACATTGAGTACTCACAATTAATTTGAAAGCTAGCATTTGAATTCTTCAACGATTTACAAGAGGAGTTTTGCATGGGAATTATAAAGGTCTGAATGTTTCAAAAAGAAACTGCATTTCAAAGTCATCTTTATTTTTGGCAGCATTCATATTTTTAAAATGACATGTGTAAAGCTTTACTGTCTTCATTTAAGTATATTATAATTTTTTAGGTTAGGTATGTAATTAATCATTAGTGCATTTCTAATGACCTTACCTACACAAATGTGATTCTGTCTATTTACACTTTTTTCAGAAGGTCAAATGTGTGACGTGATGTGCAGCATGGATTCACCATAATACAAACTCAGAGTTTGCAGACAGGACTTTAATATCCACCAAGTGTGAGACTCTCTCTCCTTCCAGGGAAGGAAGGAAATAAATATGTTATGTCATTCTTTGAGCATAACATCCCAAGATCAATACGGTATATACCTTGGTTGCAAAATTAAAATACCAGCATTGCTTACTCACACCTTTAGTCAGTTGACTCGTAAGATTAAAAATGATAATAATTTTACACATACACACACCTATATTTATGTTATGTACATGTGTCTACACACACACATATTAACATATGCAGTTTTCAGAGCACAGCTGTTTATTTTGTTGTTTCACTTATACCTTTTAAAATTCAATACGAGTTACATAGGAGTCTCATACTGGGCTAAGAGCTGCCACCTTAAAGATAAATGTGTACACTGTGGATTATCTCCTGTATGACAGTTACACATATGTGCAAAATTAACAGCTCAAACATTCAGCTGAAATGTAGGTTCATATTTTAGAAATGTACAACAAAAATAGAGAGCAAACCACCAAGGGATAAATGCTCCAAAGCCAGTCACAAGTAATGAGTTTAAAAAGTAAGTAATAATGCTTAGGAGCAACCAAACACGAAATAAAGTCTCCAGCATCAATTAAATACCAATTGTGTGACATAAATGTTAAAGCATCCAAGAATAGTCCGTTCTTGATAAACCAAGTGTATTTTATTTAAGCATATAAGACAGGTAAGCACTTTCGCCAAAAGGCTTCTTCAAACCATTAGTAAACAGATATTCAAACCTTTAACTGTCTTATATATAATGAATGGTTAATTGAATAATTAGAATCAATAACATCATCAAAAAAAATTTTTTCAAAAATTTAAAGTCAAAGGCCAAGTAATACAGGCATATACTAAAGCATACAGAAAAATACATGACATTTTCCATATATAAAAAAATTGATACTATATCAAGTATTAAAAATACACCCAAATAAGAACATATATATGTATATATATATATATATATATATATATGTATATATATATATATATATATATATATATATAATTATGAACTTTGATAAAGCCTTAGTATAAATAAGTAAAAATACAATCCTAACACTAAGAATGGTTAAAAGCAGGCAGTATATAAAATTCTGACAATTAATCTCCTGTTTTTCAAAACAGGCTTAAGTGGAATTGTATCATTAAAACCTGGACTAACATGTGCCTTAAATCTAATGATCCATTTAATCTCTATTCTTTCCGTATAATTTCTAATATCTCCCCCTCTGGAACTGGGATTTTTCACCTGGAGAACCATAAATTTAAAGGTATGCTTGGTGTCTGTTTCAAGAACATGTTTAGATAAAGCATTAGTACTGAACTGAATGCGTATTTGATAAAGATGTTCTCTTATTCTGTCCCTGAACCTTCCATCAGTTTTACCTACATAGAAGGCAGGGCAGCAAGTACACAATGCAAGATAGTCTACGTGTTCAGTGTTGCAAGTAGCAACAACCTCAAACTGGAAACATTTAGATGTAACTTAATGAACAAACATATTATGGTTATAAATGTAAGAGCAAAAATTGCAATTATTACATGGAAACGTACCATTTCTGTATAAGTCATTACTAGAAACTTCCATCATGTTAGGATAACACAGAATTCTATGCAAATTATTCTTATTCTTAAATGTAAACTGTGGATTCTCACCAATTATATCTTTAATTAGGGGGTCAACAGTCAGGACCTTGCAATGTTTGTAAATTATTTCTCCAACATCATTAAAATCATGTGTGTAAAACATAGAACATTTCTGTGCACCTTTCACTTCTTTATTATTTGTTCTTCCAAAGTTATGACAACTGGAGTACATATTTCTACCATAATCAGAAAAATATGGGTAAGCTCTGTCACTCCTATATTGTTCTATACTCTGATAGCAGTCAGATATTTCACGTATATTATATGATCTGGCCAACAGTCTCCCTTTAAGGTCTATTAATTAATTCTCATATCCCTCGAGTTGGATTCAACCTTGAGGCTCTAATGGCTTGTCCTTTAATGATGTTATTAAAGACAAATTTCGGGTGCATGCTCCTATAACAGGGTTTCCTATACACACCATTGTTGAGTTTACCATTATTCAGTTTCTCTATATAAACATCCAAGAAATTGATCTTATGAATGGACTCATCCATTGTAAATTTTAAATAGTCTGTAAGTGAATTGATTTCATTGAAAAAAAATGCACAATTAATTTTTGCTGCATGTCCACAAAAGAAAAAGATCTACAAAATGTTTGTAGAAGACCACAAATTTCAGAAATCTATGTAATGGGAATAAATATTCCCTTTCCCACATAGCCATCACCAAGTTGGCGTAGCTATTGGCACAAGACGTGCCCATAGCTACGCCATCTTTCTGGATGAACATATCATTATTGAATACAAAATATTATCTTCCAATACTATTTCAAGAAGTGAACATAAATCTACTTTAGTAGATGTAAAGTCAGTATACTATGTGAGGTATTTGTGAATATTTCCAATGCCTTCTTTATTGGGGATAACCGTAAACAGTGACTTAACATCTAAAGTCACTAGAAAATAGGGAAGGGTATCTTCTATTGAATCCATTTTAACATAGAGGTCTAACAAAAACTGTTTTGTGTCTTTAAGAATAAATGAATTCTCAACAACTATAGGTCTTAAAATGTTTTCAATATAAACCGAAATAGGTTCGGTGACCCAACCCCTACCAGCAACTATCGGTCTCATCGGTGGGCGGGTTGGGTCCTTATGTATCTTTGGTATCGGTGGGCGGGTTGGGTCCTTACGTATCTTTGGTAGACCTTGAATAACAGGTATTAATGGATTCTCAACCCAGAAAAAAATTAAACATCTCGACACTAATAATTTCACTTTTCTTTAAATCCCCTAAGATATCATAAACCTTTATAACACGATTGTGGACATCTCCCAAAAGAATAGGCATATAAAACTTCCTCTCATCAAGCATTTCATACATGAAGCAATTATATCCAGCCATGTCCATCACTACTACAGGCCCGCCTTTGTCGGCTGGCCTGATGATATTTTTGTCATTTCTCAGTCTTCTCAATGCTGATCTCTGTCTGTATGTTAACTTACCTTTCTTGTATTCATGGGAATAGTTACATAGGTTATAAACATCTTCCTCAACCATTTTACTAAATGCATCTAGTAAAGGGTGATAAATGGGAATGGATGTACTTGGTTTTGAAAAGCGTGAGCTTCAGAATTAGTATCTTCATTATTAAACAGTAATTTCAATTGTTCATTGCGGGCAAACAACTTAGTGTCTAAAATAATGTCCGTCAGGTCACTATTGGTAGTGGGTATGAATGATAGATCCTTGTTCAACAATTCAGTTATATCTTTATCTAAGGGTCTATGAAATTTATCTGACTGCTATCAAAGTATAGAACAATATAGGAGTGACAGAGCTTCCCCATATTTTTCTGATTATGGTAGAAATATGTACTCCAGTTGTCACAACTTTGGAAGAACAAATAATAAAGAAGTCAAAGTTGCACAGAAATGTTCTATGTTTTACACACGATTTTAATGATGTTAGAGAAATAATTTACAAACATTGGAAGATCCTGACTGTTGACCCCCTAATTAAAGATATAGTTGGTGAGAATCCACAGTTTACATTTAAGAATAATAAGAATGTGCATAAAATGCTATGTTATCCTAACATGATGGAAGTTTCTAATAATGACTTGTACAGAAATGGTACGTTTCCATGTAATAAATGCAATTTTTGCTCTTACATTTATAACCATACGTTCGTTCATCCAGTTACATCTAAATGTTTCCAGTTTGAGGTTGTTGCTACTTGCAACACTGAACACGTAGTCTATCTTGCATTGTGTACTTGCAGCCCTGCTTTCTATGTAGGTAAAACTGATAGAAGGTTCAAGGACAGAATAAGATAAAATCTTTATCAAATACGCATTCAATCCAGTACTAATGCTTTATCTAAACATGTTCTTGAAACAGACACCAAGCATACCTTTAAATTTATGGTTCTCCAGGTGAATAACCCCAGTTCCAGAGGGGGAGATATTAAAAATTATACGGAAAGAATAGAGCTTAAATGGATCATTAGATTTAATGCACATGCTAGTCCAGGTTTGAATGATAAAATTCCACTTAAGCCTGTTTTGAAAAACAGGAGATTGTCAGAATTTTATATACTGCCTGCTTTTAACCATTCTTATACTGCCTGTTTTTAATCATTCTTAGTGTTAGGATTTTATTTTTACTTATTTATACTAAGGCTTTATCAAAGTTCATAATTATATATATATGTTCTTATTTGGGTGTATTTTTAATACTTGATATAGTATCAAGTTTTTTATATACGGAAAATGTTATGTATTTTTCTGTATGCTTTAGTATATGCCTGTATTACTTGGCCTTTGACTTTAATTTTTTGAAAAATGTTTTTGATGATGTTATTGATTCTAATTATTCAATTAACCATTCATTATATATAAAAGACAGTTAAAGGTTTGAATATCTGTTTGCTAATGGTTTGAAGAAGCCTTTTGGCGAAAGCGCTTACTTATCATATGCTTAAATAAAATACACTTGGTTTTATCAAGAACTGACTATTCTTGGATGCTTTAACGTTTCTGTCAGACAATTGGTATTTAATTGATGCCGGAGACTTTATTTTGTGTTGGGTTGCTCCTAAGTGTTATTACTTACTTTTTTAACTCATATTTTAGAAAGTTGTAGCTATGGGTTTACAGTTTACAAAAAAGGAGTAACTAAGACCAGCTAGTGTAAAACAGCATTGTATTAATAAATAATTCTACTTTAAAGCAGAACTAATAACATCCGAAGCATGATATTCTGCATTTTCAATAAAAAGAAGTTATGTACTCACCATAACGTTCCATCTGAGTAGGTAAACTTCATTTGTCAGCAACCTGTGGGTTTCGGATCCGATACGGATCTGAGCCGGCAGCATACCAAGCAAAAGATCCGAGCTCCAAGCTCCTCCTCCCTACCCATACTACACTGCAACCTCCTTCCAATCCTCCGATTGGGTTTGCCACTCCACACGTGACGCCAACAAACTAACCTGAGACCCCTGAACCAAGGACAAACCTCTAGCTTGTAAACTCCTTACATCGAGCTCAGCGAAAAGAAATGCCAAGGTAAGGGGGAAGGAGGGAGAGACGGTTGCTAACAAATGAAGTTTACCTACTCAGATGGAATGTTATGGTGAGTACATAACTTCTTTATCTGAAGTAGTTAACTTCATTTGATCAGCAACCTGTGGGACAGAGTCCCCAACTACCCAAAATCTTGGGAGGCCCTTAAGGAAGGATATTCCGGAGCACTGCAGAGCCAAAGGAAGCCCTTCCTCTAGACACCAAATCCAGTTTATAATGAGTAATAAAGGTGTGAGAGGATGCCCAGGTAGCCGCTGAGCAAATGTCACCCAGGGAAACTCTAGACCAGAATGCTGCAGACGTTGCCATAGAACATGTAGAATGAGCATGAACTACTGGTTCTGGTAAGCCAAGCTCTCGGTTTGCTTGTAGGGTAGATAGGGAAATTCACCTAGAAAGAGTCACCTTTGAAACGGGTTTCCCTAAAAAAGGCTTAGCAAAGGAAACAAAAAGTTGATCAGATTTACGAAAGATTGCCATCCTGTGCAAATAAAAAATGTAACTGCCTGTGAACATCCAGCAAATGAAGTTTCTATTCCCCTTTGTTCTGAAAATTAGGGAAAAAGACAGGCAAATTAATAGATTGATTAATGCTCGTCTCAGAAGCAACTTTAGGGAGAAAAGATGGATTAGTCCTGAGAGACACCCTGTCATTATGAAACACAAGATATGGGGGGGTTTCATACAAAGAGCCTGAAGCTCCGACACTCTCCTGACTGAAGTACCAGAAAAGCAGTCTTCCATGACAAGAATTTTAAGTCAACTGATGCTGAGGGCTCGAAAGGAGGCGTAACTAAGGCCTGAAGAACCGCAGTCAGATCCCACGGCAGGGACGGATTCTTAATAGGAGGTCTCAGAAGAAAAGTGCATTTCAAAAAGGTCTTACAAATTTTGGCAGCAATGAGAGAGCCTAAATTGTCCCCTACATGGAAATGAGAAAAGCTGCCAGCTGGACCTTCACTGTGGAAGAGCTGGTTCCTCGAGCTGGTTCCTCGCTGGAAGATACGAGACAAAAAGTCTAATACCGCTAGGATCGGAGCGGTAAAAGGATCTAAATTTCTCTGTGAAGCCCAAATGGAGAAGCGTCTCCATTTGCTACAGTAAATTTTCCTGCTAGAGGATTTATGTGCCGCAACCAAGACAGATTTAACAGGAGAAGAGATACCGGGAGTCCTAGCAACTAGTGGAACTGGAGCAGCCAAGCTGTGAGCTTCAGGCTGTCCAGATTCGGAGGAAGCATTCCCGTGGGATGACGAATCAGATCTGGAATGGGATCCAAGGTGGAGCTATGAGATGAGACCATAGGCAGGGAACCAGACCTGACGAGGTCAGAATGGGGCTATGAGGATCAATCTTCTCCCCAACGGGTGAGCTTTCTGTTGAGCGGGAGTGGGGGATACGCAGAAAGAAGACCAGGTGCCAAGCATGAACAAGAGCATCTCTGGGGGCTTCCCCTGTCAGGGGGATTAGAGCGAAAGACTCGCTGCACTTCGCGTTGGATGGCGATCCGAAGAGATCGCAGCAAGGCTGACCCCACTTGAGGAAGATCTGTTCCGCTACATAAAGGTTCAGAGACCACTTGTAGGGAGAAAAGATAGTTCTGCTCAATTTGTCCACCAAGATGTTGGACCGACCCAGAATGTGCATTGCTATCAGAAAGCGGTTGGTGGAGATTGCCCATTCCCAGACTCTCATGGCTTCTTGACAAAGGGGATAAAACTTGGTTCCCCCCTGTTTGTTGAAATACCCGACCACAGACATATTGTCCGACTGGATAGCAATAGTTCCCAGAGGAAGATAAGCATGAAGGGCCTGCAACCCTAAAAGGACCACTCTCATCTCTAGAACATTTATATGCAGAACGGTCTCGCTTTTGGTCCACGTGCTTTGAACAGTCCTGCACAAACAGTGCCCCCCCCACCCTAGGCCGGAGGCATCCATGGTCACCGTGGCTTGGGGTTGGGGTGCAACAAAGGGACGTCCCTCCTGCAAATTCCGGGATTGGAGCCACCACGTGAGAATTTCTGCACACACTGCTCAGAGGGATCGGAATATCTAGTGGTTGATGAAGAATCGACCACTGAACTTGCAACTTCCACTGTAGAATTCTCATATGCAGACGAGCACAAGGGATCAGGTTGATAGCTGCTGCCATGGACATTAAGGCTCTCAGGACTAATTCTGCAGGGGGTGCAGGGGACTGCAGAAGCGTTAACACATCAAGTGCCAGGCTGTGTAGTCTGTCTGGGGTTAAGAATGCCCTGGCCTGAAGAGAATCTATTCTCACCCCTATGAAGTCTAATACTTGAACAGGTTGAAGGGAAGACTTCCTGAGATTTATGGTAATCCCTAGCCGAGGTGATATCCAGAGAAAGAAATCTCTGGCTAGTAAGAGTAGATGCCTGGTGGGGGCGGTGAGGAGCCAGTCGTCCAGGTATGGGAAGACCTGAATGCCCTGAAGTCTCAGGTGGGCCTTACAACTGCCATGACCTTAGTGAACACCCTGGGGGCTGTGGTCGAGACCGAAGGGTAGGGCCCTGAATTGATAAGGAGTGTTCCCGGACTGCTGAGTTTTTCTGGAACCACAGCTTCTTTTGCTCTTGCTGGTTCCTGGAAAAGGACCTTTGAGGGTTAGAGAAGCAGATCCTGATGTCTGACAGCATTTTCCCATCTTTCTCGCTCTGAACAAGTGTATCGTGGACAGTCTTCCCGAACAGGGTTGAACCGTCAAAGGGTGCGTTACTGAAGGACATCTTGAAGGGTTCTGAGAAATCGCAAAGACGGAGCCAGGTGCGATGCCTTAAGGCGATGCTGGACCCGCTAGCCCTAGTGTGTCCCTCGGTGGCATGAGAGAGTAAACGTGTATTGGACACAGACTTGAGAGTGGCCATACGAGCCGAGAAAGTCCGTTTATCCTCAGCCGACATGGACTCCTGGGGAGACTCAGTGTACTTTTTCACGAGGTCCCGCTGCAGTTGAATTACGTGGATCAAGAAATTCAGCGCGCTTATAGTAAAGGTAGCTGAAGCAAAAGTCCGCTTTCCAAGATGGTCCATAGCCCTGGACTCCTTGTCTGGGGGGTGGACCGAGGAACTTTCTTGGGCGAGTTCCTTTTTTGTGGCTGCCGCCACCACCACCATGGCATCAACCGGGGAACCTTTGTTCCAAGAAGCTCTATCTGCCGGTGGGCTCAATATTTTCTCGGGCCTTTTGGGTATTGGCTCCACAGTGTCCGGTTCCTTCCAAGCTCTGGTAGTGATAAGGTCCACCCGGTGGGGGGGGACACCCAAGAGGTAGATTTGCCTGTGTCAAACGCCTCCAGGAATACCAACTCATCAGAGGAAGGTTTCTGGGTGGACCCCCCCCCCCCAGCGAAGGACTTCCATAATGTTTCATACGGAGATGTCTTTGGGGGGTGATTTGGGGGAAACGTCCCCTTTCTCCAAGTTGGTATCCTCAGTGAGGGACTCGGGGGAGTCCAAATGCCTCCTTCTACACTGGCATTTGTGAGGGACCTCCTCGGGTGGACTCTCCAGTGAGGGCTCACAAATGGTTTTGTGTTCCTCCAAGGGAACTGGCTGGGGGGGCAATAGACACAGGCTGTCCCTGGGGGGACTGGATGATGGAAGACAAGCCCAGATGCGAGGAAGCAGGGAAGGACCCAGAGGACAGAGTGAGGGGTCTTGATCCTTCAGAGAGAACCCTCTCCACAACGATGAATGCCGAGGGAGAACCGGCCTCCCTGAAACTGGTGGTGAGGGTAGCCAAGACCCTCGGATCCAAAGGGATCGGTGCCAAAGCTGGAACGGCCGGACCCAAAGGGACAGTATGCCCTGACCACAACGGAGCCAATGACACACTCATCCCCTCGGATCAGACGTCCAACTCTTGGCTCTGAGAGCTCAAGTCCGAAAGCGGATCTGACAGACTCAAGGGCATGGCCGGCGTTGAGGCCGAAGGTACCATCGGTGCCGACCCCCTGACTCCGGGGCTCCTCAGATCCATAGACTCCGATATCTGATGGTGGATCAGAGAAGGAGCTATAGGAGCGAAACTCAGAGCCGAACTCCCCGCACCGGAAGGGGGGGGGAGCCAGCAACACCCCCATCTGCAGTTGAGTTTGTAGAAACCTTCACATCATCTGATCCATGTCTGCTTCAGAAATGCTCTGAGTCGATCTAGTGGACGCCAACGACACTGGCCGGGAGAGCTGACACGAAGACTACCTCGAGGGTGGTCTAGCCTCCTCCTCCGGCTCCAAAGAAAAACGTGGTGAACGGAGCTGAGGAAAGGATGGCCTGGTAACTTTAACAGGAGACAAAATCGCCTTAGTGGGAGGGGCTGTTGGATCCAACTCGGCCTGCCGCTGGTGGCCCTTCTCTCTATCTTTATCTTTTTCTTTCTCTCAATGTCTGTCTGTCTCCCTGTGTTTTTCTTTTATTCTCTCTTTCTTGGTCTCTCTCTCTCTCCCTGTGGTAAGGTGGGAGGGTGAGTCCCGGACAGGGAAGAAGGGCCTGAAGGCTGGACAGCCACAGCTGTGGCTGGTGAAGAAGCAGTAGAAGAGGCAGAAGTTGATTCTGCGGGTAAAAAACCCACCAAAATTAACTTGTTCCTGCGATCCCGCAGGGCTCGCGGGTTGTAGGCCGCACAGATTTTGCAGCCGGATGACAAATGGGACACCCCAACTACACACAGAGTGTGACCGTCGGCTGGTGACAGCTTGTGGCCACACTCTGTGCACTTAGAGAAAGTCACTTTCTGACTTTCCGACATATTAAGGGAACACACACACACACACACACACACACACACACACACACACACACACACACACACACACACACACACACACACACACACACACACACTCTATGGGTGGGAAGGGAGGCCTACACTAACAGAAAGTTAACAACTTTCAAACTACAAAAAAATAATAACTAGCAATGATGGAAACCCGTAGTGAGGGATAAACTAATAATTACTACTAGAAATATCAAAAGGGGCACACACAGACCAAAATTTTCGAAAAACCCTGACAAACTTGCCTGGAGCTCAAAAATCCCGTGCTGGCAAAGCAGCGGCAAATGAGATCTGGGGATTGGAAGGCGGTTGCAGTGTAGTATGGGTAGGGGGGAGGAGCTTGGAGCTCAGATCTTTTGCTTGGTATGCTGCTGGCTCGGATCCGTATCGGATCCAAAACCCACAGGTTGCTGATCAAATGAAGTTAACTACTTCAGATCGGTTGTTTTTGTTCTTCATCCTAAAATGTATTAATAGTTGGTACATAAAATTTGCAGGGGGTGTGGAGTTTTTTTTGTGGGTTTTATTTGTACCTTTCAACTTTTCGGAAAGTTGATCATATGGTTGCCCCCATATGAAGTTCAGCTTTCTGAAAAGTTGATCTTCTAATATAAACCCATATACATATATAATGACTATATACACAAAAACGCATACAATTATGTATTTATGCAATTGTATTATGAATGTCTGATATTTTAAAAAAATTGAACACAATAAACACATGGAAAACAATAGATCATAAAAGGAAACAAATTCATTTTCTGATCTCCTACTCGTAACCCTATCAATCCACTCAGACCAACTTTGCGTGAATAGTGGTAGTGTTATGGAAATGTGTTTTTCTAACGTAAGGTGTTTGGTTAGAGTTGGGGGCAGGGCCAATGTTAGGGTTAACTCACACATTACTAAGGTGGAGCAGAAAAAGAAATTATGTACCTACCATAACGGTCCATGTTAGTTGTCCTTCATCTCGCCTTCCTTCTTGCTGGATGGGTTCGGAGCCGATCCTCGACTCCGACTCGGCCATTTACTATAGCTCAAGAGCTCTTTACTGGCTCGAGGCTACCCCTTATCCCAGAATGCCCAGCGCCAGCTACCCAGATCTCGTTTGAGATAGCTCACACTAGACATAATAATAGGAGATAATCCATTAATAAACACCTGGATATACAGTTAATTGTCATGATTTGGTTGAGAAGCAACTAACAAAACAAAATTAGCCAGTGAAACTATTGAGAAACTCCTCTCAATCCTCGAGGAAGGGGTAAGGAGGGAGGGACACAAGAAGGAAGGCGAGATGAAGGACAACTAACATGGAATGTTATTGTAGGTACAGGACTTCTTAATGTTTAAGTTGTCCAATCTCGCCTTCATTCTTGCTGGATGGGACAGCGTCCCTAGCACCTCAATCCTGGGTGGCTCATTGGAACAGACTCTTCTGAACCATGGAACCAAGGGAAGCTCTGCCCCGGGAGAGCACATCTACTTTGTAATGAGAAATTAATGTATGAGGATCTGGCCAAGTAGCTGCTGCACAAATTGAATTTATGGGCAATCTAGATGAAATGCTACCGAAGTAGCTTCTGACCTTGTTGAATGACCTTTGGGTTTTGTTGGAAGATCTTCTTGTCGCAAGTGGCAGGTATGGACTATGGTGTCCGATAACCATTTTGATAATGTTACTTTAGAAACTGGAAGGCCTTGCTTGTTTTTAGCAAATGAAAGGAACAAATGATCTGATTTTCTCATTTCTTTAGTTCTATGGAGACAGAAACACAGTTGTCTATGCACATCCAGTTGGTGTAATCTGTATTCTGCCTTGTTGGAATGATTAGGGAAAAAGACAGGGAGTTCAATGGATTGATTCAAATTGGGGTCTGAACAAACTTTAGGTAGAAAAGATGGGTTAGTTCTCAGGGGAAACTCTGTCTTTGTGAAAAACTAGGTATGGAGGGTGAACACATAGTGCATGAAGTTCTGAAACATGTCTGGCAGAAGTAATAGTGACCAAGAAAAGAGTTTTCCAAGAGAGAAACTTCAAGGAACATGACGCTGCTGGTTCAAAGGATGGCAGTATCAAGGAGGCAAGAACCAAATTGAGATCCCAAGGTGGAAGTGGCTCTTTCACTGGGGGTCTAAGTAGAGATACACCTCTCATGAAGTCCTTACAAAGTTTGTGAGACATTATGCTGGAGTTAGAAACTCCGACATGACAATTTGAAATGGCAGCCAGTTGTACACTGATGGTAGCAGCCGCTGCACCAGAATGAAACAGTTCTTCTAGGAAGTCCAAATCTTATGTACAGGAGCTGTAAAAGGATCTAAATTCCTGGATTCTGCCCAGAAAGAGAATCTTTTCCATTTGCTAGCATAGACTTGTCTTATGGGAGGAAACAATATCATCACGCACTGCTGGGGAAATATTGGGGAGCCTGGCTAGGATTGGAAGTGGAGTAACCAAGCTGTGAGCTTGAGAGATTGGAGGGATTGGTGTAGCCCGCCTGATTGATGAATCAAGAGGTCCGGTACTGGGCCCAGAATCCAAGGCAGGGCTAGAAGGTGGGGGTGAAGGAATGGAAACCAAATCTGTCAAGGCCAATAGGGGGCAATGAGGATCATTTTGCAACCCAACGAATTTGCTTTCTGAATGACTTTTGGAATTATGGGGAAGGGGGGAAATGCATAAAGGAATCCCTGAGGCCAATCGTGGACTAGAGCGTCCCTGGGTGTCTGACCTGGAGAAGGGACAAGGGAGAAGTAGCTGCTGCATTTGTTGTTTAGGGGAGTGACTAAGAGATCGCAGCAAGGCTGGCCCCATTTGTGGAAAATAAGATCCACAATTTCCTGTTTCAGAGACCACTTGTGAGGCATGAGGCTAGCCCTGCTGAGCCTGTCCGTTATTACGTTGGATGTCCCAGGGATATGCTTTGCTATCAGAAAACATTGGGAGGAAATTGCCCACTGCCACAGTCTGAGGGCCTCTTGGCACAAGGGGTAAGGCCTGCTTCCGCCCTGTTTGTTGATGTACCAAACCACTGACATATTGTCCGTCTGTATTGCAATAGTCCCGGCAGGGAGAGAGTCTTGAAGAGCTTGCAACGCTAAGAGCACCGCTCTCATCTCCAGCATGTTGATGTGCAAGTGGTAATCGTGAGGTTGCCAAGTGCCTTGGACGGTCTTCCCTAGATAACACCCCCCCCCCCCACCCTATCAGGGAAGCGTCTGTGGTCACTGTGGCGACTGGATGGGGTTCCATGAAAGGTCTGCCCCGAGAAACTAGTGGGGAAACCATTCACCAGGAAAGGTGTCATTTGCAAGATTCTGTAATTAGCATCAAGTGAGACATGGGTAATTCCTGGAAGGACCATTGTGTGAAAAGAAGCCAATGAAGGATTCTCATATGAAAGCGTGCTAAGGGAACTAGAAGAACGGCTGCTGCCATGGACCCCAGAATTTGAAGAACATATTTGACTTGAATTCTTTTGCTCCTCAGGAGAAGTGACACCTGTTTTCAAATAATGGAAACTCTTTCCTGAGGCAATTTTACAATCATTTTTCTTATGTTTAGCCGCTCCTATGTATGTAATAGATTGACATGGCAACAAGGCAGATTTTTCGAAGTTTATTGTGATGCCTAACTGAGCACAGAATGTGATGGTGTAATCTCCTGCTTCTATAAGTTGTTGCCTAGTGGTAGCGGTGAGGAGCCAGTTGTCCAAATAAGGAGAACACCTGGAATCCTTGACATCTCAGGTGAGCCGTGACTACTGCCATGCATTTGGTGAACACCCTGGGGGCTGTGGTGAGACCAAAGGGCAGAGCTCTGAATTGATAATGACTGGCCCCTAGCTGAAAGTGTAGAAATCTCCTGGACCATCTGTCCATTTTTATATGATAGTACGCGTCCTGAATGGAGCACATCCAATGTGACCCAGAAACAGGAGAATGGACTGCAGTGTTACCATCCGGAACTTTTCTTTTTGTACAGATTTGTTTAACCTGCTGAGATCCAGAATTGGTCTCCAGTCCCCTGTGTTTTTAGGCACTAAAACGAATCTTGAGTAAGTTCGGGATCCTACTTGGTCTGCGGGGCCTTCCTGGATGGCTCTTTTTTTCTAGAAGTCTTGAAACTTCTGCGACTGCCTAATCCCTTAGATTGGGTGGAACATCTGGGATGGATTTTTTTGAAACAAAAGGGGGTTGATGAAAGGGAATCTTGTAACCTCCAGATGTAATGGCTAGCACTCATTTGTCTTTTGTAATATTTTGCCAGGCGGATGGGTACAATGAAAGCCTTCCCCTGGCTACCTCCAGAGTTGAGCAGTCGGGCATCACTTCAGGGATGTTGATAGGGTTTGGAAGAGAATGTATCTCTGTCACCCTGATTTTGCGGACACCCTCTGCCATGAGGGCAGCGTCTGCCATTATTATTTCCCCCTCTGCCCCTGGTGGAAAATTCACCATGTGCATCAGGCAAGGGTCCCTGGGATTTTCGAAACCACAACTTTCCACCCTTCTGACCTTTTGGTATGGTCTGGTAGGAGTGGAAAAACAGACTCCGACATCAGACAGTGTCTTGCCTTCCTGCTTTCACCTGAGGCCCAAAAAGAGAGGAGCCATCAAAGGGGGTATTGGTGAAGGACGCTCTGAAAGGTTCTGCAAACTGACACAGCCGCAGCCAAGAATGTCACCTAAGAGCTACTCCTACTCCTGCAGTTCTACTCACTCCATCGACTGCTTATGAAATAAGCCTCATGGAGGAGTTGACTATTGAATTAAGATTCGCAAGCTGGGTAGCTACCTTGGCTGAAGCTCCCTCAGCTGTGAGATGTTGTAGTGTATCTCCAAGCTCTTTTAGGAGATCCCTCTGAAGCCTAGTAAAATGGGAAAGATAGTTCAGGGACCTAAGGGAGAAGGTCGCTGATAAAAACATTTGCTTCCCATATCTGTCCATCGTATGAGAGTCTTTATTCGGTGGATGGACAGATGCAGAAGTTTCAGCTAACTCTCTCTTTTTGGCTGCTGCTACCACCATGGCATCAACTGGGACACCTTTAGTTAAGAGCTGTTTGTCTTGGGGAGCTGTGATGAATTTATTGGGTCTCCTTGGGACAGGTTCCATGGAATCTGGAGCTGACCAAGCCTTTCGAGACACTACAGACAAGAGTGGATCAAAAGGCTGAGACAACCAGGAGGTGTAAGGTCGGGAACCAAATACTTCCAGGGATACAGAATCGTCCTCGGAGGGGTCTAGGGAAGTCCAGCTACGCCTCTGCCTGAGAATCTCAAGGATGTCCGAAAAAGGAACATCTTCAGAGGGGGACCTTGGGGACCTCTCCGATTCATCCAGGTCTGTTTCTGAGGTGACAGACTCAGGGGAGTCTAGGTGCTTCCTCTTGCACTTTTTCTTCCAGGGAGCCTGCTCAGAATGTTCTGGGGAGGCTTCGAAAGAAGAGGGTTCACCCAATGGGGTGTCCTAGGGCATAGGTCCCCTACACTTTGGGGATGGAGGAGGAGCAGAATTTGTCACAGGCACCGAGGGGGATGGAGCCGATGGGACTGATAAATGAGCCGTCTGTGGGGACTGCACTCTCCGCATGACCTCGAAAGTGTCACGGTCTCGACACAAGGAGGGCTCCAGCTCTGAAGAGAAAGGAATACCACCCTGAGCAGAGGGCGATGGCTCCAAGGCAAATGTGGGAGCCAAGCTCAACTGAGCCAAGAGCGGGGTCGGACAAGGGTCCAACGCCACTTCCCCCCTCGGAGCCGACGAGACACCTTCGGCGCCCAGATACCTCAATGGGAGGAAGAATCGAGGTAATCAGAGCCGATGTGGATGTCATCAGAGCCGAAAGAACCACTATCGGAGCGTCCATGGACTCCAGCTCCAAACTAAAGTATAGTCGGAGGAGGAATTGAAATCGAAGCTGATAAGAGCCAAAGCCTGTTGAGGTGGGCTCGAAAGCATTTTAGCAAGGGCCTGTGACTTATGCAATCTACTGACCACTCCCTCCACATCCTGATCCGATAACCTCAAGGATCGAGAGAAGTGGGAAGATCAGAGATGACTGGACTTGCTTTGACGTAATGGTGACTGTGGCACTGAGCAAATCGGCTCCAAAGGAGGAGATGGCTCCAAAATTAACAGTTGGAGCAGACAGAGGGGTAGTTTTGTCAGTGCCAGCCGGCACCGACACGCTTGGTTTGTCAAGCTTACAGGTCAGTTCCGAACATGGAGCCGATGGCTTGACTGGTTTCAAAGGTTTTACTGGCTGAGAAGCTTTAACCGGAGAATCCTGTTTTAATAACCCACAGAGGATAAGCTTGTTTTTAAACTCCTCCAGAACCCTTGGACTAAAGGCATGACAAACAGCACAAGATTCCTGCAGGTGCAGAGCCCCCAAGCAGTAAACACAACTAGTGTGTCCACCTGCCAGAGATATCTTGACAGCATGAGTCACACTTTTTAAAACCAGAGGTTTTAATTTCCTTAGACATTTGAGTAAAAGTCAAACTACAACAGAAAAGACCTAAAAGGAGAGCCTCTAACTTAAACGGCTGTCCGTAAGGGTGGGGAGGGGAAGAACTCTCTAAGTTAAACGAGTTCAGGGAATAATAGAAGGCCTAGCGACTAAGGGGCGATGGCCAACACAGCACCAAAGTAAAGAACAAGGAGGAGATAAGGGGGTTTACAATAAAAGAAACTTACAAACTACTACCAAAGAAGAATTATATCAAATTTTAAGCACAATATTTGAGTTTAAGAGACAAAAAATTATACTACGCCTGAGCCAGTATTGATCGCAACCTTGCAGCTAAAGCAGCAAATGAGATCTGGGTAGCTGGCGCTGGGCATTCTGGGATAAGGGGTAGCCTCGAGCCAGTAAAGATCTCCCGAGCTATAGTAAGTGGCTGTGTCTGAGCAGAGGATCGGCTCCGAACCCATCCAGCAAGAACGAAGGCGAGACTGGACAACTTAACATCAAAGCATTATGATTAACCATTTCAGGCATACAGGATCCTTATGTTATGTCAATAACAACAAAAGAATCTGTCTTATGGATTTACGATATAATAATAAAATAATAAAACCAAAAGTGGGAAATGCAACCAAACTGAAAGTGAGTCAAAAGGCAACCACGAAACGAAACAATCGCCACCAGGAAGTCAGCCAAAGCTCTTTATTCCAAAACCAAGCAGACAAGGCTGTCACCAGCCACGAAAAAACATGTAAACGCCTTAATCCTCTGATAACGGACAGTATGCGTTTTCGTCAGATTCTCGACTTCTTCAGACAATCAGTACATTCAATTAACACAGTATGTATAATGTTGACCATCAATTGATTAATTGAAATTATTCTTCAGGTCATGGTGTCGTGCCCACTTAGCTGTCCTTAAAATGTTTCCTGTTGTAAAGCACCCTTGCTTACTCAGTAGCTCTAGATGCTCATCATGGGAGACTCTATTTGACATAATCTCTGCATTGGCTTCCTGATGTACCTTTGACACAGTCAGATCAGTAGTTCTCTCTCATCCTGATCCTCCCACACTGTGACATAATAAATATAAACCATTTCTAACACAACCTGCTAGGATAAAAATTGCTCAGACTTGCGTCCTTTCCACACTATTTTATGCCTCACCCATTCTCACCAACTTGCCCAAAACCGAAATTGTCAACTCAACACCTGTTACAATCAAATTGAAAATTTGTTACCAGTGCCTCCTACCGAGCCCACCACTGCCACTCCCTAAAACAACTTGGCTGGCTTGAATTCCCTAATCTCCTAAATTATCATTAACTTTCCTTTGTCCATAATCTCCTACTACTCCCAGACAAAACTCCAGCTCTGGCCATTCTACTAGAACTACAAGCTAAAACTAGACAACTTTGCTCTAGTGACAAAAAATTAATCAAGGTCACCAAGACCAACAACACAGCAGGGGACTGACTCCCTCTTCCTTAACTACATAGGCAAAATTTGGAACACCTTACCTACTGCTATTACCTCAGCAAGCTCAAATATTACATTTAAAAGACTCCTGAAAGGACACCTAAAGCAAACATGGATATGCACATGTTCCCCACCTGGCTGACGTCCCCCTTCATCCTCTCCCCTTACTCTTGCCCTCCAACTTCAGCTTCATCATCAAAAGAATGCAACTTCTCTAGCTTCCTTCCAGTTCTAATCCAGTTCTACCTCTAATTTATACCCCTTAGTGAATACCCATATGTCACTGCTAGGACACACGTATCTATCTGCTAAACTTTACTTTTCTCTTTACATCTCTACTCTTACTTTATATTTAAGCTACTTACGCCTCCTGCTTTTCTTACTTAACCTGTTGCCCAATTTCCCATCTCTGTCACTTTGCCTGCTACTATACTCCCTAATATGTCTAATCTTTCCTCTCTTTGTTGCTATACTCCCGACTGTGGCCAACTTGCTCACAACTGTATAAAGCAAAACATGCAACTATTAATGTTCATCATTATGTAATGCCTCAATCTAAAACTGTAAAAGATGTGTTCAGTCTATGTAAATATGTTAAATCTTAAGCTTCAATGCTATGTTACAAGTCATTAAGTGTGGCACTATGTAAATTTGACTGCTTCTGTATACACCTTATATTTTTCTTAAAATTTAACTGTGGAGCTTTTCTCCCTGGGCCTCCAATGAAAATGGACATGCATCCAGTCAGACTTTCCCAGTCAACAAATGTAAAATATATAACATCTGTTATTGTACAACTCTCTCAGATCTTAAAACTCATTATTGCTTTCTTCTTGTAAAACTATAGGACTGGCTGTAACTGTATGAGACATGGTCTTCTTGTTCACCTTTTTATTCAACTTTGTCATTCAATATAAATGCCCAACACTACCAAACAGTCAAAACCACCACGCAACTCCTTAGGGACACTAATCCCACTTACAACTCCCCCCTTTTCAAATATGCTGATTCAGGAAATGCACTCTAATACTGCACCCTTCTCCTTGAAAAAACTACCAACTGACATAAGAAAAAAGAGCAACCTCTTCTAATCTTAAAAAAAAAAAAAAAATACAAATGAAGGGATACTTGTTTGCTGAAAAGTGCAAATCTCAAAGGTTCTGGTTAGCAGTATTTCAAATTAAAACTTTCACTGCAATATTTTTATGACCCCACATTGAATATTGTCCTTTATTGTCAAACTTTTGCTTTTATATAACTGGGTTGATAAGTACTGTAATTTTGAATATTATGTATGGTACTATTATCAGGTATCCCTACATCTGTTTTGATATTTTTTTGGTGTTGCTCTTTCAGCCTTGGTCACAGCCATCACACTTTCATAAGTTAGATACTAAATAAAAAAAAATAAACAAAAAACAAAACAAACTCACTAATTCCATCAAACAAATTAAATTATACTGCTGAGTCAATAGTATGTTTTAATCAAGGACAGTTCATGGGGATAGGCTATAATAATCATCAGGCCTGACAATGTTGAAAGATTCACTTACCTCTAAAACTTAATATCACAAGTTTAACCTTTCCTCAGTTTCAACGGACTGGGTTACATTTCTGCCTCTTTTCAAGTAAAAAGAGATTCTGACATCCAATAACTCTGATCCAGTCCATCAATGCTGCATGTTTTGATGTTCCCAGATAAAGAACAAACAACTAAACACATCTTTTTTTAATGCACCTTACAATGTTTTTGGGGACAAAACTTCCTGATCTTTTGTTTGTACGTTACCACTGTAAACTGCTAATTCAAGATCCAGAGAAGTGAGGCAGAGAAAATCCAGGACTTCTTACAAGAGCTATTTAGCCCAAGCACAGTTAGATACAAAGTTTAAAATTGATCTATCAATATTTCTTGCCCACTACAATGCCGTTTTTTTAACCAAAGTAATAGTGTATTACGGCACATCTTTGACAGTTAAAATGGTGAGGTGTTAGCAACACCATGCTAATAAGCTATTTGAATATCTTCTTATATTTCTATTTTTGTGGATGAACTTGAGAGATCCTCGACCTAATAGCAGATACAGAAAGGACTGAGAATTGGCCTAGATAAAGAGAAAGCATAATAAAAACAGAATCGGGCACAGTCAACAAATGCATTACCTTCAGAGTTGCAAGACTAAAGCCAGACCTTTTTACTTGTATTTGTTTTCAATACCATGGCAACTCAAAAACTACAGGGGGATTTATGAATTACTGATTACTATTTGACTATGCAGGACCCAGTAACAAGATCCATACCTATATGTTTAAAACCACTAGTCTGTGTTTCTTGGTCTGTCATGTCAGAAAACTTTATTCTGTATACAGGACACACTATCACAAAACTTAACAAGAACAATCAAAAATCATTTTCCACTAGCCAGTTGGTAAACTGGAAGGCATGTTTGATACCAAAAGATAAATCTATACAAACTGTTAGGGATACAGGGTAAAACCCAAGCTGTGTAATCCTAAAGCTAGAGTGTCTGAATCAACAAAACATCACAACAGTTAGATGCAGCATTACGGTAATCAGCTTCAGGTCTGGGGATATGTGGTAGAGATCTGGTTAAGTTTAATACTGTTATATGAGTGTTTCATCATTAAATAATCTGTAGACACAACCATAAGTTGTTGTTTGTCTTTTTGGCTTTTCTTGGTTAGGGGTCGCCACAGCGGAACTCCGGTCCGCTAATGATTGGCAGTCGATTTTTATGATGCCGAGTTGCCAGCCTGATGCCCAACCTTCAGTGAAGGCACGCCCATTCACGCATGTCTTTCGGAGGCAACTCGACCACGGGGAGGACATGCAGACTCCACACAGAAGGCACTCCAGCTGAGAATCGAACAGGAGAACATCTTGCTGTGAGGTAACAATGCTACCGCTGTACCATCATGGATATTCTAGTCACAACCATAAGTCATGGATGCTTATTAAAACAGAATAGTTTACAAAGCTAATTTTTGTAGAATCATTTTTTTTTATGGACACCACATAATTATGCCAACACCTGCAAACTTTAACTGCCATTTTACCATAAAAAAGTCACAACATAATCAAAAGATTAGCACATTTTGTCATGGTCTTAAAATTTAGCAATATAAAAAGAATATTGTGAAAACAGTAAAAATTTAGTTTCTTTACAAAAAGAAATTAGTGTTAGAAGGTTGGTTTACCACTTAACTGTTGAGTGCCTCAGATGGTTGGTATCCAGTGATATCCTATTGCAGGTGCCAAGTATTCCCAGTTTTAACAGAATCTGTATTTTAAAACTGGTATGAGACATTTTAATTAAAAAATATACATTTTTGATGAGGACATAATCAAAGTAATTATTTGGCTACAACAGTGACTGTATTAACTAAATAATTACCTTGCAACTTCCCATTACATTGGATAGGAAACAGAACTTGAAGTGAAAGGTCTGGCTTTCTTTAGCATGACTACTCACCTGCTCCTCCCTAAAACAGTAAGAGAACATGGGTAGGGAACCCATGTGCTATTATAAAGTATGCTAAGCAACAGAGATTGGTCGTATGTTTACCCAGTAAGACTGCCAGGATGCTCCAAGCCTCAGGAATTGTTTTCTCTTGGAGGTAGGCATTTTATTCAATTTTCTCTAATGGCATCAGCTATGCTTGTAGGAAAATATAGACTGCTCATAGCATGATTCACAGTCCAGTTGTTATGGTGCTCATGGTGGGGTGGCAGTACCATTAAAAATAAGAAGAAATACTTTCCTGTGGTCAGTATACTTCCACTTTTAGACTATCACACATTGAAGAACAGGTACAACGTACATTCATCATGGCTAGAATATTTACATATAAAGAATAATAACTATATACAAAAACAATAGATTGTTAATAATCATGTTCCCCTATCTAAATACATGCTATTATATGGTATGACGTCACTATGAGCGTGAGTGAAAAGAACAGCTGACTGGGGGTTTGAGTGGTAGGGGGACATTTGGCTAGCGAGTATAAATGTGTTGCAGGCTATGTACACTATTTACAACATGAATGCCACTAAGAGGTAGGTTATTAAGGATTTCCAGTAAGTTTTAGTTACTTATTTTGTATTTATCTTAGATATGATGCTTTATCTAGATGCAGTTTTCATGCAACTGGATTCAAATAAATTCCATTTAATAGGACAGAAATGAATCAAGTAAGGTTGCTCCAGTACCTTTGGAAGTATGACCTTTTCGCATTATTTTTAGTTAATAGTTTATGTGAATATATATATTTTTATAGCCATAACTTTGTAGTCTTCCCAGGAGATTTTTGATTTGATTTTTTGCTATAAAATGTTTGAGCAAGGCACATAGTGTTATTAAAACATGTTTGCGTAACCCTGTGAGAGATTTAGGAGTTATATGGAGAACTGTAATTTCCCATGAGAAAGTGGTCTTTTCGCACCCCATGTTTTCAAGTTTTATTCTGAGAGAACACCATCATTTATAGACAGTTTTTACAACTCCAGAAAACATGGAGTAAATCTGCATTAATTAGAGGGCAAAAAGGACAGGATAGACTTTTCTTATATCCAAATGTATTTAGAACTGCAGGGGTATGATATGAATTATTATCATGAGTTGTGTATATATGATTCTTAAATAGGGTTAGTGTTAAAGTATTTTGTATAACATCATATTTTTGTTCTGATGAAATATTCTTATTGATGTCTTCCCAGCATTTGGAATACAGAAGTGAATACTGGAATTTAATTTGTGATATTAGTTTAGAAACCTGAGAGATCATCTTCGATTTATATGCCAGGGTGTTAATAAAATAATTATTTGGGTTGTTTTTATCTCTTGTTCTTCAATTTTTGCGTTAAAGTATTTTGATTTTTTTAGTTGTCTGGTATTGGGTCACATTTATGTGATGTGCCCAAGTGGTTTCTTAGTTTATGTTAAGATTATTAAGATGGTACAATTGCCAACGTAATATTTTTAATTTGTGGATATTTGTTGAGATCAATTATTTTAGTGTTAATTTTCAAGTTAGGATTGAGATGTAACCTAAACCTAAATGTGGAATTGGTAATATTGAAAAATTAAAACACCAAATGGCTGATTTAACGTAGGGAATAAATTCCTTTGGCTGCAAAAAAAAAAAAAAATTTTTTTTGTGGGAGGGGGGCTTTGCCCCCACACCCCCTAACTAAATATACCAATTTTGAGATCACTCTACAGTGGGGAAAGGGGCAAAATTCACGTAACGGCTAAGGGAATTCTTTCCCTGCATTAAATCGGCCATTTGTGGTATTCGCTAACCTAAATGTTCAATCAGGTAATAGGAATCCTATTATATCTCCCTGGTCTACTTTTTTGGTTGTCATATTTGATCTACACCATTGTATTTTATTCATTGGATTTTTATTCACTGTAAAGTTGACACTTGTTGGATGCGTTTAGAAACTTTTCCTATACATTTATCTTCAACTAGCAGCATGCCATCTGTAATGTTATGATCTACTGCCGATATAAGTAACAATCCATTACCAAGTCTACCTAGTATGAATTGTGATGAACTGGATAATGTTCAAGTGGCTGATACAGAGCTACTAACTCAATATAAAACCAAGGTTAGCAGTTTTAAACTGCCTGTAATGAAATATAAGCATTTGCAGTGCAACGCTTAAATTTCTCAGCATACTTGCATTACAAAGTGGTTCTTAGGGGCTGAGAATACTAAAAATGCCATCATATGGTGAATTATTTCCTGACTTATTGAGACGCTGCAAGCTTATTAAATTTATGTTGCTCATTCTGGTACATGGAACTAATGTTTGGTTATTTTCAACCAGTTGAGCAAGAGTTATTGTGTGAGATTGATAATATGTACACTGACCTAGCTTCTACTACTGAACTTAATGAGCACACCAAGCTTTTAAACAAAGCCATTGATCGCCTGAAAATATTGAGGAGCAAGAAAGCTGAGAAGAGATCTGACTGATTTTTCAAAGGGGAACGGCTTTGCTTGGCCCAAAGAGAAACCACTGACCAGTAAGGGAGAGCTACATCATGTAGAACCTCCTTCGGCTGGCTTAGAGCAGGAAGCAATTCCCTGTGCTCAGCCTTTAGTAAGTGACACGACGGATGGTGGTCCTTTGTAAGGATAAAACTCTAGTGTCTACAGAGATCATTTCTGAGCCAAGCAACAGTCTGGAAACAACTATTGATGCACATTTGGTACAAGCTCTTGAACCGATGGATTTTCCACTACTATTACAGAAACCTCTGCCGATGCCAAAACCCAGAGCCAGAATGAAGAGCCTTGTAAACGGAAGCAGTCTGGTAATGTAAAATCGACCAGTTACAAGAAGCCAAAACAAGGAGGTGATTTTTAATTTATTTAAATACCAACTGAATGACGAACACACTTTGTTTTAGGCAAAGGTTTAACCTTTTTCCCTTCAAGGAGTTTGTTTAATCTCCAATAGTGTATCAGAAATGTCCAATTTGTTAGGAATTTAAATCTGAAGTTAATCTTTGGTGTAAATAATGAATATTCAGCTAATTCTCAAACATTCCAATTTGTTTGTACCATTTCATAATACAATATTACAAGTCTTAGCTGTGGAAAGAGAGGTATATGATTTGCATAAAACACAATTAAGTGGTAAATTTCATAATTTAACTGCAGCACAGTTCAAAGCTATATACTCATTATGTAACAATGATGATATAATTATTAAAAATGCTGATAAGGGGGATGTTGTGCTAGATAATACATACTATAACATCTGTATGATTGATATGCTTGGGTCTGAGGCTATAAACAGGAGATATAGTAATCAAATAGCACTGAATGTTAGGAAAACTGTTGTTAGTACCCATGACAGTCATAAGATTCATGATGAGCCGTTTAATTATCCAACTGCAGAAAACCCTAAATTACCAGTAATTTACGGTGTACCCAAGATACACAAGTGTATGACAGCACCTCCCATGAGACCTATAGTCTCAGCTAGAGGGTGGGCAACTGAGCCCATTTCAAAATATTTAGAACAATTTAGACTTTGGCTGGAAAAAATAAAGACACCACAATGTTTCTTGAGAAACTCTACGACTGGTCATATGGTAAAATAGATTCTAATTACTATCTAGTGACCCTTAATGTAGACTCTCTCTTCATCTTCATTCCACATGATACTGGGATAAATAGTGTTAAGGAATTTTTTTTACACAAATACTCTTTCCCTAGATCAGATTCAGTTAGTATGCGATTTACTTAAGTTGGTGTTAGAGAATAATGTCTTTTTATTTAAGATAAACATATACCACCAAATTAAGGGGGTGGCGATGGGAGTGCATGTCGCAAATACATATGTCCACATTGTTATGTTCATGTGGAAAGAGAGACATTTTATCTTGTGAAAACCCCTTTCTGCAGTATGTGGGTTTTTACAAAAGATTTGTCGATGACCACTTTTTAGTACGGAAGGGTGACATATCTAGTTGTACTGGTTTTGTTGAACATATTTCTAATACAGAGACCTTTTTGAATTTTTTAAGCATGAGATCTATCTCAAAGAAAGCATTTCTTGATGTTTTGGTGTCTAAAGATTCTACTGGGACTACTGAAACTGAGCTTTATTGTAAATCAGGAAAAAAGAATATGTACTTGCATTGTACAAGCATGCACCCCCTTTTATGTTTAAAAATATTGTCAAAGGACAGACGTATTGTGTGGCTAGACTTAATACATCTGATATACATATGATGGAACAACTTGAATCTATGGCTAGTGATTTTTATAAACTAGGTTATCAATATTCTGAAGTTACATCAGGGAAACAGAATGTTATACAGCAGCGTACTGATTTATCTAGACCTATCTTTTTTTCCTTTAATTAGATGTAAATCTAAAGAAAAGTTATGTAAAAAAACAAGCGAGACGTATATTAACTTATAATAAGAAAAGTACACAGTATTATAAAGAAATACTGGCCCATTTTAGGAGATATACCAGAATTTGGTAATATTATATCTCCCTGGCCTCAGTTTGGTTACAAGCGTAACATTTCTCTTAAACAAGCATTATGCTATAAAAAACAGCCTAAGAACTATTTCAAGTTTGAGTGTAAAAAAAGGGGATTATATTTATTGTAAAAAAGTTTTTAAACATCCTTTTCTGGGATTGTAATTTTATGTTAAATGCTTATGGTAACTGCAACACAAAATATTATATATATAGCGTTGTGCACAGCATGTGATGGTTACTACGGGACTACGGGAATGACGAATTGAAAATTTAATGAACACATAGGTAATCATCTTTCAGATATTAGATGTAAAATTAATACTAATGCATTACACAAATATATAGCTGATACGGGGGAGATGCATAGCTTTAGATTTGCTATTTTAAAAGTTATACATCTTCCATTACGTGGTGGAAATATTAAGTTGCTGACTGAGTATGAGGAGATGTGGTGCATCTACCACCAGGTTTAAAAGGTACTTTTACATTAAGAAATTAAACCAGCAAGTTTGAACTTTTTCTTAGATAACTGATGATTTTATTAGACAATTGAGTTTTGCCATGTGATTTGGTATTACTATTTAAACTGTGTTTGATGTCTCATTTTTATCTGATGCCTGAAGAAGCCTTTTTGGTGAAAGTTTACTTGCATATTAAAGAGACGTGTCAGCTGTGGTTTTCAGTTGCTTTACTTTTTTCCAACCTTAGCCCATGTCCTCCCTACACTGGCTCAATGTTATGGGCAAACCCTTCACTTCTGCCTCGAGTCACAGCTGAGCATGCTCATCCTTTCCTGTCTGTGTCATTAAGCACCAAAGCAGGTAATCAAATCCAAATCATCTGGTCCATAGTCAGGGCTTTATCCATCTTTGTCACATGCACAGGTTTAAAGGTTCAGAGGTGAATACCATGCTAACAACCACTGAGGCCTTTATAAGCATAGCCATGCAACCCAAATGAATCCCATAAGTTATTTTGCCTTAGAGGTTATTTTAAGGGTTATATGCTAGTTAGGGCATGAATTAATGACTGCCTCTGTCCATCAGAGCCATAAGTGTCAGACAACGGGTGAATTTGCAATTTCCTATCCACTGGTCCATGCATGCTTAAATAATGTTAGGGAAGGCCAAGGGCTCTGCTTCACAGAGATGGGAAGCCTATTCCACAACTCCAGTGGAGTTCATTTTAAAAATATGCAAGCAAAAGGGATACCAGGAAAGAATCCAATGATGCAGTGTATGGCAGGCATAAATCACCTCTCAGCAGTCTGTAGGAAACAGAGTTTAGAGCTATGGATTTTACAAAACTTGCTTAGGACATTGTGTATACACCCTATATCGTTTTTGTGAGGAAAGTATATGGGCAAGTATATGGGCAGTCTAGTAGTTGCATGTGCCTGGACAGATGCATAATGAAAGGGAAATTATATTCAGTGATGGGTGTCATGTTGGGTAAGTACACTGGCACAATGACTTCATTGGACCTAGATTCCATGCCCTTACTTATAAGTTTAGCAAAACAGAATGATTACTTACTGCCTTAGATACATGTTGGTCAAAAGCCAGGTTTCTATCCATGAGCCTTCAAATCCTTGACTAGTGTGTCAACTTTTAGAGGGGTTTTATCGATGAGGTAATTTCCCCTGGGTGGCCAACTTCCCAAAAAAAAAGTTATGTACCTACCATAACGCTCTATGTTAGATGTCCTTCATCTCGCCTTCCTTCTTGCTGGACGGGTATGGAACCGATCCTCGGCTCTGACTCGGTCACTTACTATAGCTCGAGAGCTCTTTACTGGCTCGAGGCTACCCCTTATCTCAGAATGCCCAGCGGCAGCTACCCAGATCTCGTTTGAGATAGCTCACACTAGACATAATTATAGAAGATAATCCCTTAATAAAACCTGGATATACAGTTAATTGTCATGAATTGGTTGAGAAGCAACTAATAACAAAACAAATTAGCCAGTGAAACCATTGAGAAACTCCTCTCAATCCTCAAGGAAGGGGGAAGGAGGGTGGGGGATGCAAGGAAGGCAGGCGAGATGAAGGACAACTAACATGGAACATTATGGTAGGTACACAACTTCTTCATGTTAAGTTGTCCAATCTCGTCTTCGTTCTTGCTGGATGGGACAGCGTCCCTAGCACCTCAATCCTGGGTGGCGCATTGGAACAGAATCTTTAGAACATTGTAACCAAAGGAAGCTCTGCCCCGGGAGACCACATCTACTTTGTAATGAGAAATGAATGTATGAGGATCTGCCCATGTAGCTGCTGCACAAATTGAACCTATGGGCCATCTAGACTGAAATGCTACCGAAGTAGCTAGTGACCTGGTTGAATGACCTTTGGGTTTTGTTGGAAAATCGTTTTGTCGCAAGTGGTAAGGAGGGACGATGGTGTCCGATATACTTTAGAAACTGGAAGGCCTTGTTTGTTAGCAAATGAAAGGAACAACTGATCTGATTTTTCTCATTTCTTTAGTTCTATGGAGATAGAAACGCAGTTGTCTATGCACATACAATTGATGTAATTTGTATTCTGCCTTGATGGAATGATTAGGGAAAAAGACAGGAAGGTCAATAGATTGATTCAAATTGTGGTCTGAACTAAATGTTAGATAGAAAAGATGGGTTGGTTATCACAGAAACTCTGTCTTTTAAACTAAGTATGGAGGGCGAACACAGTGCATGAAGTTCTGAAACACATCTGGCAGAAGTAATAGCAACCAAGAAAAGAGTTTTCCAAGAGAGAAATTTCAAGGGACATAATGCTGCTGGTTCAAAGGGTGGCAGTATCAAGGAGGCCAGAAACAAACTGAAATCCAAAGGTGGAAGGGGCTCTTTTACTGGGGGTCTAAGTAGAGATGCAACTCTCATGAAGGCCTTACAGAGTTTGTGAGACATTATGCTGGAGTCAGAAACTCCGACATGGAAATTTGAAATGGCAGCTAATTCTACTCTGATGGTAGCAGCCGCTGCACCAGAATTAAACAGTTTTGCTAAGAAATCCAAAATCTCGTGTATAGGAGCTGTAAAAGGATATAAATTTCTGGATTCTGTCCAGTACGAGAATCTTTTCCATTTGCTAGCATAGACTTTCCTTGTATTTATCTTATGGGAGGAAACAATAATACCACGCACTGCTGGGTAACTATTGGGGAGCCTGGCTAGGATTGGAAGTGGAGTAACCAAGCTGTGAGCTTGAGAGATTGGAGGGAATGGTGTAGCCCGCCTGATTGATGAATTAATAGGTCCAGTACTGGGTTCAGAATCAAAGGCTGGTCTAGAAGGTGGGGGTGAAGAAACAGAAACCAAATTTGTTGAGGCCAATAGGGGGCAATGAGGATCATTTTGCAACCCAACAATTTTGCTTTCTGAATGACTTTTGGAATTAGGGGAACGGGGGGAAATGCATAAAGGAGTCCCTGAGGCCAATCATGGACTAAAGTGTCCCTGCGTTTCTGACCTGGAGGAGGGACAAGGGAGAAATAGCTGCTGCATTTGTTGTTGAGGGGAGAGGCAAAGAGATCGCAGAAAGGCTGGCCCCATTTGCAGAAAATAAGATCCAAAATTTCCTGTTTTAGAGACCACTCGTGGGGCATGAGGATCGCCCTGCTGAGCCTGCCCGCTATTATGTGGATGTCCCAGGGATGTGTGTTGCTGTCAGAAAATGTTGGGAGGAAATCACCCATTGCCACAGTCTGAGGGCCTCTCGGCACAAGGGGTAAGACCTGGTTCCACCCTGTTTGCTGATGTACCAAACCACTGACATATTGTCAGACTGTACTGCAATAGTCCCGGCAGGGAGAGTCTTGAAGAGCTTGCAACACTAGGAGGACCACCCTCATCTCCAGGACGTTGATGTGCAAGTGGTACTCATGAGGTTGCCAAGTGCCTTGGATGGACTTCCCTAGATAATGCCTCCCCCCATCCTATCAGGGAAGCATCTGTGGTCACTGTGGCAACCGGATGGGGTTCCATGAAAGGTCTGCCCTGAGTAACTAGTGGGGAGACCATCCACCTGGAAAGGTGTCTTTTGCAAGATTCCGTAATTAGCATCATGTGAGACATGGGTAATTCCTGGAAGGACCACTGTGTGAAAAGAAGCCACTGAAGGATTCTCATGTGAAAGCGTGCTAAGGGAACTAGAAGAATGGCTGCTGCCATGGACCCTAGAGCTTGAAGAACATATTTAGCTTGAATTTTTTTGCTCCTCAGGAGAAGTGATACCTGTTTTCGAATAATGGAAACTTTTTCCTGAGGCAATTTTACAATCATTCTTCTTGTGTTTAGCTCTGCTCCTATGTATGTAATAGATTGACAGGGCAACAAGGAAGATTTTTCGAAGTTTATTGTGATGCCTAGTTGCGCACAGGATGTGACGGTGTAATCTCGTGCTTCTATAAGTTGTTGCCTGGTGGTAGCAGTGAGGAGCCAGTTGTCCAGATAAGGAAACACCTAGAATCCTTGACGTCTCAGGTGAGCCATGACTACTGCCATGCATTTGGTGAACAAAACAATCCAAGAGATGATAGCAAACCCGATAAAGACCAAAACCAAAAAAAAGTTTGCAGGAGAACCAAATAAGGGTGCCAAGACCGTATGATACACATAGTTTATTGTAAAACCACACAACACAGAATTAACGTTGTCTATACAGATCCATTTTCGAACTTCATCAGAAACTGATGAAGTTCGAAAATGGATCTGTATAGACAGCGTTAATTCTGTGTTGTGTGGTTTTACAATAAATTACGTGTATCATACGGTCTTGGCGCCCTTATTTGGTTCTCCTGTGAACTTTTTGTTTGCATTTGGTGAACACCCTGGGGGCTGTGGTGAGACCAAAGGGCAGAGCTCTGAATTGGTAATGACTGGCCCCTAGCTGGAAGCGTAAAAATGTCCTGGACCGTCTGTCCATTTTTATATGATAGTACACATCCTGAAGATCTATAAGCACATCCAATTGTCCTGACCCAGAAAGGGGAGAATGGACTGCAGTGTTACAATCTGGAAATTTTCTTTTTGTACAGACTTGTTTAACCTGCTGAGATCTGGAATTTGTCTCCAGTCCCCAGTCTTTTTGGGCACTAAAAAGAATCTTGAGTAAGTTCTGGATCCTACTTGGTCTGCGGGGACTTCTTGGATGGCTCTTTTTCTAGCAGTCTTGAAACTTCTGTGACTGCCTGATCCCTTAGATTCATACACAATATCCAAACGGACAATCCTCGGCAGCCAAACAAGCAAAATAAATCCACCGGAACCACGTAAAAGTCCAAAAAATTTAATAAATATCCACAGAGCTTAGTTGGTTAAGCGCTTTCACTCGTCAAGCGAGTTTCATCAGAACAATGAATAAATGCGCCTGTGGTCAATTTATATAAAAAATGGCGCCAAAACAACATGATACAAATAAACTTTAAAAACATATGCTTTAAAATGTGTATATTAAATAATTTCATATATACTATAAACTTGCTAAAGTTTTATGAAACTGTTAGATGTGACATAACATTTTAGCATTTTGTATGCTTACTCATACTTATTAGAATGTATCCGAAATGGCTGAAATATGTTAATTGTTCAATAACAACAAAGGTTTGATTGACAAAAAGTCATTAATTCCTGGGGCTGTGTTGGCATTTGTTAATACCTGCCAATAAAGCTCTCTATAAGCTAAATAGTTTTTAATGTTTCCTCCCCTAGGGTTTCTCTTAATAACATCTATAATGGCAAACTTGAACTTGTGTTCTTCACCTTTTTCCTCCGTATGCCTTGCTAAGGCATTCTTTGCATCCTTCTTTTTTATACAATATAGATGAGAGTAAATTCTTTGCCTGAACTCTCTCTCAGTCTTCCCTATATAAAATGAGGGACAGGCTGAGCAAATAGCTATATACACTACTATTTTTGTCCTACAATTGCCTTTGGATGCAAATAACTTATTCCTGTTGTAATTCTGTAATATAATGGGACTATTTTCGTGTATAAAGGAACATTGGTTGCAAAAACCACATCTGCTTGTATGTGCTTCATCAAAAACTTTTTTGGAACTAATATTTAGCTCCAACAGGCTTTTAATATTCTTGCCCATTTTATTAATGAAACGTGGGGTTGTGCCTACTATATCTGCTACTTCTTTTTCATCTCTTAAAAGGTGCCAGTTGTTATACATTATGTTCTTAATAATATGACTAAATGGCCCATATTCTATAATACAGGCTCTATTGAAGTTTATTTGCCCTTTAGTCCCTGAGGCACCTACATCATTAATATTAACATCTGATGAACTAACATATTCTGATATCTGATTGAGGGGGGTCATTAACTGAGGTGTTGTTACTCCCCAGCAAAGATGTATACATACCCCCCCTCTGACTAATAACATACATGGAGATATCCTTCATAGTTTCTAATTCATAACCTCTTTCCAAGAACAAAGCTGTTATATATTCAATTTCAGAAATGGTATCTGCTAAATCAGATGTCATATGAATGGCCCTAATACACTGGCCTTTGTATATACTCCTTTTTACATTGATAGGATGAAAGCTACTGTAATCCAAATACGAGTTGGTAAAAGTGGGTTTTCTGAAAATTCTAGATTTCAAACACCCGTTTTCAACACTTACCAAGGTGTCTAAATACGGCACCCCTGTTTCATTGTATTCAAATGTAAATTTCCAAAATTCACTGCTGGAGTTAATGTATTCCATAAATTCTGAGAAACTAGAGGTATCCCCTTTCCATAAAATATATAAGTCATCTAAGAAACGGGAGTAATAAGCTATGGAATAGTAATGTGGACTGTTGAAAATAGTCGCTTCTTCCCAATCTAACATAACCAGGTTTGCGAATATGGGTGCGCAAGCCGCACCCATAGCCACACCCCTGGTTTGTTTGTACATTTCCCCTTCAAAATAGCTTATTACTCCCGTTTCTTAGATGACTATAAAGTATTGGTGCATTATGATACAAATTTTGCTTAATATATAAAAATAAAGGTTCTAAATAAAGGTTAAACAATAAGGGGGACAAAGGGCAACCCTGCCGTGTACCATTTCTAATCTGCATTCTTTTAGAATAACTCCTATTAATATATAACGTAGTATACGGATTACTATATAATATTTGTAGTATCTGAATAAATCAAACAAAAAGTTTATATCCACTCTATCAAATGTTTCTGAGCATCTATTATAAGGGCATAAATATTAGAGATGTTTTGTTTAGCATACATCATCATATTATGTAGTGTAAGTGTGTTATCACTAGTTTGTCTAGTTGCCATAAATCCAGCCTGTTCCTTAGAAATTAAATGTATCATAATCTTTTTTAACCTACATGCTATAATGGTAGTTAGAATATTCATATCCACATTTATTAATGCTATGGGTCTGAATTAGCTTTATGTATAAAGATTGTTTTTGACGCATTAAGGTGAGGATCACTAATTTTATTTCTGATTATGTAGTTAAATACATGAGACAATATTTTACCAAAACTATCAGCAAACTCTTTATAAAATTCAATTGTCAAACCATCAGGACCTGGTGACATGTACTTTCATATGATGAATTACATATACTATTTCTTCTGGAGATATAGGTTTAATCAGATCACCTTGCAGACTCTCTTCTAATTTTGGAAAGTTAATTTTTTGCAAGAATCTTTTATTCTGTTTATGTATAGACCTATCAATTTGACCCTCATATACCTTGGTATAGATTTTTTCAAAAATATCAATAATTGGTACCAGTTGTTTTATTGTGTAGACCCTCCTATAAGATGTTAGCATCTAGGGGAATTTTAATAATTGCTCCTAACTTGCAATCATCTGCAAACTTGGTAAGCCAGAGGCCCCTGACACTGGTCTTGACTTCTGAAAAACAAATGCCAAAAAGAGTAGCAGATCCAGCACAGAGCCCTGGGGAACTCTACTTGTAACTAGTCACTTTGTAGAGTTGGCCTTTCCAATCCTAACTTCCTGGGTCCTGTCTGTGAGATAGCTGGCTATCCAGTGAGTTACACAGAGGTTTATGCCTAATTCCACAAGTTTGTTTACAATACCTCAGTGAGTATCAAATCTAATGCCTTAGCTAGGTGAAGGTAGGCAGCATGCACTGTTTTGCCCATATTAACTGCCCTGGTGGCCTTATTAAAGAAGTCTGCCAATTTCAGTAGGCATAACTGCCTTAGACAAAACCAAACTGGGTTAGGTCCAGTGTCTGAAGGTTTCCTATGTCATTATTAATCATTTCCACGGCTGTGCATATGTGACTAATGAGTCATCAGTTCCCAGAATCTACTGATGGTCCACTCTTGTGCAGAGGAATAACCGCTGCAGTTCTCCATTCATACTGCATGAAGCCTGTGCAGTGGCTACAATTGAATAGTGACTCTAGTGGCCCTGATAGATATTTCAGTGTATTTAGGAAGCTTCTTTTGATATTACAGTGGACCATCAAAGCTGTATTCTTGGTATTAGAGAGCGCATCTAAGACCTGCTCTCTACTGATAGCTGGAGAGGTTGTTACATGGTATTCCCAGGGGGGTAGCTGGGGGTTAGAAAAGAGTATATTTGGTGCTGAATTGTCAGCCACAAAATTTGCTACATCTCCCATGAACATGGCTCCATTTACTTACAAATTGGCACAGTGTTGTGTGCTGCCTTTGAGGTTTTTGTCATAGCTAAAAAGAAGGCATTATGGTTGTCCTCAGCCTGAGACACTATCTTCATCTCAAAATTTGCTTTGTTGGACTACATTTCTCCTCCTAGTAATCTGCTCAGTTTGATGAGACACTCCCTAATTTCAACTACGCTTTTTTTCTTTTGTTGAATAACCTGTTTAATTTTGTATTCCACCATGTTGTTTTGTTTTGTTTGTTTTTTAGTTAATTTTGGGCTTACTTCCAGTAGGCACAGTAGCCTCTATGCAGTCACTGACATGGTTGTATGGAGCTTCAGTGAACAATTCTGCATAGCTGCTGTGCTGAGCTTGGAGGGACTTGAAATTTTGTAGGTTATCACTTAATAAAAAGTGTATTTTGCCTTTGAGTAGTTTCCGACTATTACAGGGTTTGGTGGGGTTACAAAATTGATTTTTATTTCGAAGAAGACTGCTTTATGGTCTGATCTTAGCAAAGAAGGCATGACACTAGTGTGGGTGTATCGTTGTCCCATGTTTGCGAGTACCAGCTGTAATATGTTTGTTCTTCTAGTATGTGTAAGCACTAACTGGTCCAGGATGTTTGCATTTACAAACTCTAGGAATCTCTGTGTCTGCAAATTAGGGGTCATGTAGGATTCAAACTTTATAGTGGGATAATTAAACTCATTACAGCAGAGTGTGCCTCCAGGCATTTATGCAGTTACCTCCTACTGCACACCTCTAGGCATCAAATATTGCTTGTTCATATTTGCATTAATAATTCCAAAGCCATGCTACATACAAGGTATCAGAATATTTTATCTTGGAAGCATACATGATGGCAAACAGAATTTTACTGACATTTGACTTCTGTCAGAGAATTTGTTAGACTTAAGGTGATCACTTCATTTTTTAAAAGCTCAAGCCACACCCACTGGGAGTTAAAGGTGCACACTCAAAGGTGCTGTACTGGAGGGAATGAGTTATAATCTCCCATGAGTATGATATTTGGATGAATGGTGAGTGTCTCCAATAGGTCAAAGTATGAGCTATGGGGTTCATGGGACCTACAAGGTGACCTATAGCTTGCTAGGATATGGTATGGGACTTATGGTAATCTGGACATGGAGGAACTCCAGTACATCATCTTGTACAACCAACCTGGAGGTATTCTTATTACTGATGTAGATAAAGACAATTCCACCTTTAGTCCCCATCTCTGCAGTTGTGCGCCCAAATGTGTGAATGGCAGAATCTTTGCATTGTCAGGGTACTCTCTGCGGCTTTAAACCAGGTCTCAGTAACTGCATAGATGTCTGCATTCTCCAAGGTGAAGAGAACTTGGAGGGAGTGGAGCTTCTTGTTTAGACTCCTGGCATTGACACCGTTCGATTTCCTTGGGTGGATGTTGCTACATTGAAAGGTTTGTCAATTTGGCATTGCCTAAAAAGACACTATGTGGAGGATAATGTTTTAGCCAATATTTAGAAACCTAGAAGAGACAGATGAAAACCATACTTGGCAATGTAATGTGGTTTGTTAACCATGGCTGTCCATGCTGACATATACTGTATCCCCTAGAATGCCACCAAACACTACACCAGTTATTAAAGTCGGTCATCTTCTGCTTGTATTGTGGCATCATCCTTGGTGAGGGAAGATTGCTGCTTAATCCTAGGCACATACCTACCTGTGACACACAATTCGGAAATTCCATAATGTTTCTCATGATATAGTATAGGGAGGTATGTCTCAGGTCATTTACACCTATGTGGGTTATGACTAAATCATTTTGGTACCTGTGGTGTAATAACTTGAGTACATGTGTAACTTGGTGGATCCTGGTCCCTGAAAAGCAACTGATTGTTATTTTCTTCTTCCTCAGCCTGAATTTGTGTGAATTCATATGATGGAATCCCTCTAGACTCCCGGGTAGTGTATTTTCTTGCCTTATGGGCTTGAGTTTGCTGAGAATAACTTTTGCAGACAGGAATGTCTAGGAGGTCTTTGGGTTTGGGAAGACTGCATTTAAGTGCCTCAGCATAAGTAATGTCCACGTGTGGAGTGCGGCATATGTGTTGGGGGTTATGACAACCAGGTTACTAGGATGATGGTTTTGCCACCAGAGACACTATGCATATACATCTCTCGTATTTGTTTCTTTGAGGATTAAACAGGCGATCTGAACTACCATTCTAAAAAAGAGATTCCAAACAGAAAGGTGCCTTCAATTTGACCTTTACTGGCAGAGTCAGTTCAAGTCTAGGAGCTGATAATCAAACTTTGTTATTTTTTGTTTTTGCGTCTATCAACAAATTCTTAACTTATGTGGCTGTATTTTTGTTAAGAGTCTACATAGTTTTATGCCAAGGTCTTACATGGTGCCATGAAAAAGGCTGGGCATAAAAACAGTAAATATCTCAGCTGTACCACAACTCAGCAAAAATATTGGAAAACTAGGCTGGCAAGACTTGAACTACATTAAACTATGATGAGTAGTGCTGCAGCCCTTTGACAACTAAGAAACTAGCCTATTTCTCATATCTACCTCTGGAATTTATAGTCAACTCAATAAATTACCTATCTAAATGAAGGAATCTTCATGGAACATTATTTGTGTGAAAGACCAAACACTATATTCCTTTCACAGCAATTAAACCTAACTTTAAAAAACTTATTGGGCATGTAATGTTCAGGACTACTGACAGGATCTCTGCAGTTTCTGAAACCTATTATGAATATTATGTTGTTCAGTTCTCTCTTCTCAATTTGCCTATTCCAAATCTTCCTTTTTGCAGTTTTGCTATCAGTTTCCTACTTTCCTGCTTGTATTATTCCCACATAAGAAGTACAAAACTGAACGTTCTCCTGGGACCACCAGCAAAGTACAAAACTGAAAGTTCTCCTGTGACCACCAGCAAAGTACCCATTAAATGCATGACATACAACTATGGTCTCCAGTTATTGTCAACTTCTCGATTCATCAAGAATCATGTCAGGCTGACCTCTCTCTCTCTGTCTTATACATCTGAAGAAACCTTTTATACCATGCTTGATTTTTTTCTGCATGCTACCATTTTTTTTGCTTGGCTTTATTCTTTCATTTGTCAATCAGATGATAAAGGACTAAACAGATTTGCCCATTTTTCATGGATACCCACGAGTACTGGCCGGGTCAGCAACTTACTCATCAGCAAAACATGCAAGAGGAGATCAAGTGGGCTAAACCCAGAACTGTAGTGGTGAAGCTGTTTATCAGTTCATGGCTTTAACCTTCATGTTACTCTGTTCAAGCACCTCACATATTCCGAGCATATTGACAATTATCTAAGTCCTAAAAATAAATATGCACCTAAAGAAAACTCAATAAAACCTCTACACTCTGCTCTTGGTACCCTTTCAACATGGTTACAATCAGTGTTTGCTCCTTGGCACCAACACAGAGCAAAGGCATCCAAGTACACTAATGTCAGACAGAATTTCTCCAACCCTGATTATCTTTTTCCCTTCTTCAAACACTTTTGTAATGTCCTGCCAATTTTTCCTCCCCACATATATATATGGACAGCCGCAGTGATGCAGTGGTTAGCATTGTTGCCTCACAGCAAGATGTTCTCAGGTTCGATTCTCAGCTGGGGTATCTACTGTGCAGAGTCTGCATGTCCTCCCTGTGGTCGGGTGTGTTTCCTCCAGATGCTCCGATTTCCTCCCACATTCCAAACATATACAGAAGGTGGTCTGGACACACTAAACTGGCCATAGCTGTGTGTGTGTGTGTGTGTGTGTGTGTGTGTGTGTGGTATGGATGAGCTACAGTGACAGGGCTAGCCACCCAGCGGTGTAAAGCTTGGCTCGAGATAACTGTCATTTGTGAAGTGACACCTTGACCCCATGTGCAAAATGGGAAAAATGGGGCTATGGATGGATGGATATCCACTGCAGACTCTGAGCTATCCAAGTTTCATTACTAAAGGATCATCCAGTGATCCCTGTTATTAGATATTAAAATAAATACATACAAAGTTAGTCATTTTATCCCCCACACCATGCTGTAAAGCCTTCTGGATTTCAGCTTGGCTTCCATGCTCACCCAATCACTGGATCCAGATTGCTCCTTCTAGGTACCCCTGGTTTAAACCACTGCAATGTCATCTTCCTGACTTCTTAGGAAGTAAAACATACTTATTTATTTATTTTATTTTACATTTGTTAACCAGGATAGTCTGACTGGATGCATGTCCATTTTCAGCGGAGGCTCAGGGAGAAAAGCTCCAAGTTAGAACATACAGAAAAAAAAACACAAGGGATACAAATTACACACAGTTAATAGACTCCAGTTGAGTAAGCATGTAAGATATTATACATATATAAAACAGTGTTGACAAATTGACTAAGCAAGGTAACAATATCAGGGACTATACAGGAGGTTCTAGTCGGGTTCTGAACAAGGACATATCCAGTGAGTTTTAAAGTACAGCTTGAGACTTCTTTTGAAGTGAGTAAGAGAGAAGTTGAGAGTAAAATCAGCAGGTAGAGAGTTCCAAGTTTTGCCAACAGAGTTAACGAACACAGTCTCCAGCAGAGTTGTTGATTCTGGATGTTTGAACCAGCAGTTTATTAGAAGAGTGAAGTGACCTTAGGTTGCTATAGGGGTTGATGATATTTTTAAGTGCAGGTGTCTTGTCGGGGTGGTTGAGAACTTTATGGGCTATTATAAGCTGGTTGTACTGAAGTAGGCTAGGCCATTCCCAGTGGTGGGTCCTACAGGCCATGCCTGTTGCAAATCTAGCAATATGGTTATAACTGCTAGAGAGTTTGCTAAGAGTGGATTTGTTCAAATTAGTAAGTGGGGCGGGGGGGGGGCATAGAGTACTGAGTAAATGGGAATGAGCAATAGGAGTCCTAGCAAATGAAGTAAGGAAAGGCTTGATCTTATAGAGGGAGCCACTTTTTTTTGTTAATGGTTTTGATAGTCTGATTGACATGGATATCAAATTTGAGGGAGTTGTCTATTGCGATGCCTAAGAGTTTGGTTTGTGCATCTGGGGATATAATTGTGCCATTATTAGATTTTATGGTAAAAAGTAGTGAGGAAGAATTACAAGAAGGTAAGAAGAGAAGCAACTTTGTTTTGTTAGGGTTTAATACCAGCCGACTGTTAGAGAGCCAGTTTTCAACTATGTTGAAAGTATTCTGGGTTAGTGTCACTAGATCTGTCGGGGAGGTGGCTGAACAAATTAAGGTGCAGTCATCCACATTTTGGATGCAAGTAGCATTTGGGATGACAGAGGGAAGGTCATTGATAAAGAGTGAGAAGAGAAGGGGTCCTAGTATGGAGCCTTGGGGGGACACCTAGTGTAACTGGTAGACTGGTTGATAGTTTGTCCTGCCACAGGATGGCTTGTTGTCTACCACACAGGTAAGATTGAAACCATTGAAGTGCACGGCTATTTAGTGACAATGCCTTAAGGGTGTGGATGAGTAATTGGTAGTTGACCATATCGATCGCCTTGGAGAGATCAAAAAAGAGGGCTGAGGAATGGCTATTTAGTGACAATGCCTTAAGGGTGTGGATGAGTAATTGGTAGTTGACCATATCGAACGCCTTGGAGATATCTAAAAAGAGGGCTGAGGAAAGCTTGCTATTACTGCAGTTGTAATTAATGGTGTTGGAGAAGGATAAGAGAGCTGAGGTGGTACTGTGATTTGGCCTAAAACCGTGCTTGCTACAGATCACCCACCATGTCCCAGGTACCCTATTCCGCGTTTCTGGAAACACTGGGAAACATAAAGGTCCTACCAAACACCCTAATATTGGGTGATTTCAATTACCCAAACATTAACTGGGAGAATTACTCAAGTACTAACTCCCTTGCCCAACGCTTCCTAGAATGTATAAACTCGAACGCCCTGGATCAACTGGTCAACACTCCCACCAGAGGGAACAACATATTGGACCTGGTCATCATCAACATGGGTGACCGGTGTTCCACACCCGACGTCAACCCCTCGCTGGTTAGATCAGACCATAGACTAATCACTCTGGATATCCACATTCCGCCCCAAACCCCAATCGAGGAAACCACCGTGAAAAACTACTCAAAAGCAAACGTTACTTAAGATAGAGGTGGAAAGGTTCACAGCCCCCACGCCAATGGACAATGCTGTCCAAGCTGCTGAAACCTATACAAAGGCACTCTATGACCATCTGCAGGAATGCATGGATCGTGCTATCCCAAGTAAAACCAAGACTCACTCCTCCAAGAAAAGTAAACCAGTCTGGTGGACCCCTGCCACAAACAGGCTCTACAATAGGAGGAGGAAACTAGTACAGATAAGAGCAAAATCCCTAGAACCACCTAGATCAGTACAGTTGAGTCAAAAAACATGTAGGTGCTGGACTTCAGGAGGAAAGCATGGACTATAGCTACTTCGGTATGGCTAGCCATAAAGGCCAGAACATTTGTACAATACCAAGCCTCTGACTGGTTTCTGTAATAATAAATTTGATATGGGGGGATCAGAGTTGAACTCCCATCCAAGATGGCCACAAGAAGGGTTATACATTTTACAACTTCGAACAGCAACTGCTCCATGATGATGGTGATAGTAAATGAATCTAGAAGAGGTTAAGAGAATGCTTTCCTTATGTTTTGTCAATTTTCAATGTGATGAAGCTTCAGCCTGATAAACAATCTAATGAAGCTTTAGCTTGAAGAAACCTACACAGATATATATACTATTTTGCAGGGGATGAAACAACCTACACCCCTACCTTAAGGAGCTGCCTCCCACTCCCCCTTACTTGTACTAATGCCACAGTCACAGAAAAAAGCAAAAGACCATACATGCTGAATCACTGCAGAGTCAAACAAACACACAGGTTCATAGGTGTGTACTAGGCTAATGGCCCTGGAGTCTTTACAAGCCTGGCCCATAGGATTACTCTGGCATTGTGCCACCCAACCTTAGTTCCCAGTGCCTCTTTAGAGAAGAACCACTGGAGTGATCCCCAGGGTGCATTTTCTATTTCCCATCCACTCATCAAGATTTCTCTTGAAGAGGGCCAATGAGGTGCTCTGTCTTGACATGTACGGGAAGTCTATTCCATTAGCATGGGTAGTCTCTGGGTTATAAACCTGTCCGTCCAGCATGTTCAGTTGATTGCGGTAATGAGGTAGAGGTCTCTGGAGCCTGTGGTGAAGAGGGATTGGGACATATTTAGATGTAGCATTTCTAACAGAGCTGGGTCAGATATGGCTTTGTAAGTCAAGCAGAGATCGCCTCTAAGTAGGCGATATGAGACAGAGAATAGTTGGGAGTTTTTCTTGAGTCTGTCCATATAGGACAAGTGTTTAAGGCATAGGATCCTCTTTGTGAGGTACTTTTGTGGCCTCTCCAGTTGTTGCAGATGTCTAGAAGTACATGCCAAATGGGGCACTGTACTAGGAGGATTGGCCTAATGAGGGAAGAGTAGAGGGAGACAATGACCTCTTTCTTCCTGGATGCAAAACCCTTTGTAATGAGATGTGCCACATAGAAGGACTTTCTGACCAAAGAGGCAATGTGGTGGCCAAAAGAGAGGTTGCTGTCAACCTGTGACCCTAGATCTCTTATAACACCTTCTGTGTTCAGTGGATTACCATTGATCTGGCAATTCATGGGAACCGGGTTTTTCCCAGCGGGGATGACAACACATTTTTTGGCACCGAGTTTAAGACCATGGTTCTGACACCACTCTGTCTCAGCGAGGCCTTTCTGTAGGATGTCAACATCACTTGGGGAGTTAGTAATAGCTTTTAACTTGCAATCATCTGTGAACTTTTCAGCCAAAGTCCCTTCGTGTTGGCCTGGACTTCAGAGAAGTAGATACCAACCAGGAGAGGGACCCAGGACCGAACCCTTTCGGACTCCACTCGTGACTGGTCAGCAGTCTTTCTTGGAGTCAGCTGCTTTCACACTGAGTTCTGTGAGCCAGTTTGCAACCCACCTAGTCATATATGGGTTGATGCCTAGCTTAGTGAGTTTTTCCTATGATTCCTGAGTAGGGAATGGTATCAAAGGCCTTGGCCAGATCAAGGTAGTCTGTATGAACCACCCTGCCTTCGTCCACAGCTCTGGTGACTGACTCAAAGAAGTCATCCAGGTTGAGCAGGCATGATCTACCCCTCACAAAACCAAACTGTGTGGGATCTAGAGTTTGGGGGTTCCCTATATCCTTGTTTATTAGGTCCATGACTATGCGTTCCATAGCTTTGCATATCAGACTCATCAGGCTAATGGGGCGATAGTTCCCAGGGTCTGTAAATCGCTCCTCCTTTGTGAAGAGGGATGACTGTAGCAGTGCACCACTCGGTGGGGACAAAGCCTGAGGTGAAGCTGTGGTTGAATAAAGCACACAGGTGAGGTGCCAGTTCACTCTGTAGTTCATGTAGAATACTACCAGGGATATTGTCAGGTCCCATAGAAGCTGTATTCTTGGCGTTGGTCAGTGCTGTTTTAACCTGTGCATTAGTAATACTGGGTGCCTAGCAATCTACTGGTATTGTGATTGGTCCTTTGGGGGGAGGGGTAACATTGGCACTGAATCTGTCAGCCAGTATACTGGCAATATCTATTGGCTTGGTATAAAAGGTACCATTGTGCAGTAGCTCAGAGCAAATCTGGGTATTGCCGTGGAGATTCTTTACATAACTATAGAAGGCCTTGCGGTTGCTTTTACTATCTGCTGCAATCCTGTTTTCATAGCTAGCTTTACAGGATTTGATAAGGGATCTCAACTTTTTGTTGAGGCTGATAAGGGAGTTTTTCCAGTCTTGGAACTTCACCTTATTCTGCATCAGTTTCCTCCTTCTATTGAAGAGTTTGTTTATGGCAGGCGGCCACCAGATTGGCTTCCTTTTTTTGAACGAAAGCGTCTTGGTTCTATTGGGTATGGTGAGATCTATGCATTTGTGTACATGTTCATACAGTGCATTGGTGTATGATTTGGCAGTCTTGCAACTATTCTCCATTTGCATGGGTGCCGTGAAGTTAGCCACTTCTGTTTTTAGGAGCCCAAAGTTAACTTTGGAGAAGTTTTTCATGGTGGTTACCTTTGTGGGGGGGGAGGGGGTGTATTTCCAAGGTAATTAGTTTGTGGTCAGATCTAACCAGGGAGGAGTTGACTATTGGTGTAAAGCAACGGTCGCCCATGTTAGTAATGACCAGGTCAAGGATGTTGCTACCTCTAGTAGGGGTAAGAACGAGCTGGTCCAGGCCACTGGAATTAATGAATTCCAGTAAACATTGGGCAAGTGTATTGGTACATGAGTAGTTTTCCCAGTTAATGGAGGGGTAGATGAAGTCGCTAGTATGACAGTGTTAGGTTGGACCCTAATATTCTCCAGGGTGCTTAGGAATGTGGAGTGCGAGTCTTGGGACATGGTTGGGGATCTATAGCAGGCTATGACCCAAATCACTGTCTTACCCAATGTTAGCTGCACCTGAAGTATCGCAGATGTAGAAAAACTAAAGAAACGGCTGATATATTCTCAAAGAACATGCATTTCACTTTCACTCTGCTCAAAGCAAGAAAGTAAGAAAACAGATATTTACATGCAATTTATTTTTTCATTCCATTTCCCACTTAGTAATCAGGATCCCATTCTTCACATGCCTTCAATTGCTTTCTCTCTGACTTTGGAACATTGTCTTCTTTTTGGATGGTCATCATCCTGATGTTATGTATTGCTTGATCCCAGTATCATTATCTGAATCTCTGCATGTCGCAGGACTTTTTTCCATGAGTTTTAACATACATCTTACACTTTTAGTACAACTGCATACCGCCATAAAGTCATTACTGCCATTAAGTCATTCCACCAGTACCTACCTCTTATACCGGTTGCCTACCCCCTGCTGCTGCCTTAGACGTTTTCATACTTGTATTATATAATGTCAAGTCTAGTAATTAGTAAGGCCTCCATGTTTTGTTTCACACAAATAAACTTTCATAGCAGTTACGCACTCCTTGACCCACCTAGTTTATTTTAATTTCCTCACCTATTGCATAAGCTAAGATCCTAATTAACCAACAACTTCATTTCACCACTCATTAGAATCACACATCAGCTGTAAGCATTATTAAATTCATTTAAAGGTTTTAACTATGATACTCCTTCACGTAGGCAGATTTATTCATTCAGAATCTTTTCAGTGAACTAATGCTTCCTTGTACACCCCCCAGAGCAATATACCATTTCTTTACAGATTGTGGCTTCCTCTTCTCCTACATTTTCTAAAAGATGGTAGCCACTTGGACTTAAAAGAAATACTTAAGTAACTCACAAACATTATGTCTTCTTTCTATGTTCTTTCTTTGAAACCGATCAAGGCAGGCTCTTGTAGTCTTCTCTGAACTACCTGCTTCTGGTTTGTGCCCTCATAGTTTTGAAATCTGTATAATTGCACACTCAGTGCAAAAGGAAATATAACAATTCATACAAAAATGCATATAAATTATACAAAGTATAACAATTACTGCTAAACTCCTCTAAAACAAAAGCAATGTTTTTTAGCACTAGGCAAAAGCTCTCGTCTACCTTCAGGCCTCTAAAAACCTACGATCATCTTAATAACATTACTGAAAATGGAATTGTATTCAAATATCTAGGGATCTGGTTGGACCCCTTCCTAAATTTCCAACTTCATCTGGACTAAACGCACACACAAATCAACTATCTTATTCTGGGCTAATAGGATCTCCCCCTTTCTATCCAAACCTGTAGAAATGCCAAAGGTAAAGGCATCTTATGAGCTCAGCTAGAATATTATCTCCCTCCAATTACTACAGCTTTACAAAGAAATGTATCCACCATTCAGTCCCATCTCAGATGCCATCACTCTCCCCAAGAAATGACCACCACTGCAAAACCGCTGAAAAAGATAAATGATTACCTGACAATCAAAGTGCTGACCTCCTTCTTGCCTCTCAACTATTTAAACGTATCCAGAATGACACCTCCCCCACATTAGTCTCCAGAGTACTTGGAGATGCACCAACATACAACCTTACAAATCTTAACCACTCATGTCCCACCTCCATTCCACTCAAAATAGGATTCACTGCACAGACCATGCCTTCTCAGACCTTGGTCCCAAACTAGGGAATCTTTTACTTCTCTTCTTAAAAGATCATTCCTCTTACCCCATTTTCCAATGAGAAATTAAACCACATTTCAAGACTAGTAAAATGCAACTGCTATCTCCCTAGTCATACAGCTTAACCTCTTCATTCCCTTCTTCCCTCTACATACCTTGCTCCAACTCTACTTTTGATGTTGATTGTGATACTTTCAGTGTACCAACTTTGATTTCTACTCTGTATGCATTGAGTACTGTCAAGTTACCCTACATATAATGTCATTTATCTATTTGCCTTTATTTCTTCACGCCAACGTTACCTTTCCCTTTATAAAAAATATATATTTATATAATGTATCTTGTCAATTACTCTGTATATAATGTCATGTATCTACTGTGTTTCTGTGGGTAGAGACTGAAATAGGTCCATTGGAATCAGTGCTCTACACACTCAAAATAAATAAAATAATTGCTGTCTGCAAGATAAAGACATTGTCTTCTATTGCTTATTCCCCTTCCTGTACATCCCTTCCTGTGCATCCAGTAATTCTGGGCTGTTTTCGGGAACATCCATACTTCACTCTCTTAGCACAAGAATTCTGGACAAAGCCAAGAATAATGGGGGACGGAGGTCCAAAAGCAGGGACAGATTTCTAATACTGCTCTTATAAACTTAGAAAGCTGACAGAAGAATAAGCTTAGCATTAGCCATGCTCTAAATGATATGAAATATGAAACTCAAATATCTGTCATTTAGTGACTTTGATCCTCAATGTTTTGCTAGAAATCCATGAGGTGTATGAGGAACAGACCACAAACAAGGGGAAACACCTGGACATTCTGCAAAATTCTGGACAATTGAGTGGTATTGGCTCAACAAATCTAAAAGTCTGTGTCCAATTAACTATTCATTGCAAATGAAGAAAATGATCAAGGAATGTCAACTAGACTGTAAAGCAAAAGTAAAACAACACTATAATAAGCCAAATCTTGTTGCAGTTTTTCCCCGTGTATGTATATACATTATATATATATATATATATATATATATATATATATATATATAGTTTCACTTCAGAATCCTGAAATATCACAATCCTGAATTTCAGAAAACGTCATAATCTGGAAGCCCAAAATACTGAAAACTCAAAATCCTGAATTCCAAAAGATTGAAAACACATAGGATACATACACCGACTATAGAGAACACAAACCAGATTACATTCCACCAAATATAAGCAGGGGGGAAAGCCCCCCTGCACCCCCCACACCCCCTACTTAAACATATCAACTCCAAGACTGCACTTCACTACATTATAGTTAGGTTGTAGTATAGCAAGTTAAACGGGAATGTTACTAAGGTTACAACAGGCAGTCATGAAGACATGTGATTGTCTTGTATGTGTCTGCACCCCCAAACCCCCTGCAAATTAAATATACCAACCCCAAGACTGCACTAGTGAGGAAATGGGCTAATTCCCTGTTCCTCACTGAACCACGATCTCCCTGCACAATGCCGAACTCAAATACAAGAACTACACTACCCATCTGCTGTAGTGTAGTTGATTGTACTTTGGTTTGGCATTCTGCTCACTTGAAAACTGCCTTTCGAACACATGCCAATCGACCAAAGCCATACCTCTCAACCTGAAAACATTAAAAATCTGGACAAGGCCTATGAAAAATAGGTACAAATCTGTATGCTGATTAATATAAAATTTGCACAGAGAATTATGTAACCCCCACCCACTCAAATGGAATTGTGGGATACCAACTTTCAAAAAGAAAGTGAAGAACAGACAACCAAAATACAGCACCAGAGTCTCCCTGCAGCCATTCCAATCTCCCATTACCTGGCTATTTCATCCCATTTACCATAAAACACTAATATGCATAGTGCTTTACTTCTACAATGATTATTTGGATTTTATTTTTACATTTTCTAGCACAATGCACAAACACCAACAGACATCTGTTAAACAATGCAATACTGTCTCACAATGAAAATAGACTTAGCATTACAACTTCTCCGCCCTTGAAACTCACATTCATTGAAACAGCATTGAAACCCACACCACATCCAAAGAAAATGCATCTGGCCAGTGGTGGATAAAGATTACCTTTGGGCTGTTTTCAAATCATAGCATAGGCCCCTTGCACAAGAAACATACAGCTGTTCTTTTATACACCTTCCTGAATTTATTATTATTCCTTGTACAATACAGCACACGTGTTAGAGTTAGAGGGCATTTTAAATTTATTGTTTGAACATTTTCCAGTAGGCAATGAAACAAAATGCACAAAACCACTAATGACAAAACTTCCCAATTCAGAACATTTCCATTATAAAAGTCTACACATACACACACCTGTTCAAAAGGATAAATAATTCCACATGCATACCAGAAGATAATTCAATTCCATACACATCTGTTTAAATGGATAAATAATTCCATATGCATACCAGAAGATAATTCAATTTGCAGATATACACACCATTTTTGTAACAGATATTACATTCCCGTTATGCATACCAGATATTTCTGTTGAATAACAGAAACAAATGCTGATAATTCCACAAGTACTAATACATACCAGATAATTTAATTCACAGATAAACACACTGTTTCTGTAACAGATATTATGTTCCTGCTATGCATACCAGATAATTCTACATACACACACACACACACACACACACACACACACACACACACACACACACACACCTCTTCAAATGGATAAATAATTCCACACGTATACCAGAAGATAATTCAATTCACAGATATACACACCGTTTCTGTAACAGATATTACATTCCCACTATGCATACCATATAATTCTGTTCAAATGGATAACAGAAACAAATGCCAATAATTCCACAAGTACTAATACATACCAGATAATTCAATTTGCAGATGGTTCTGTAATGGATACCTCAATTACTTATGCTCCAATCGACTGGAGCCATTCCTCGACAGAAAAATAGGGGTTACTGGAGCCATTCTGTTAACCCTGCTACCAAAGATAACAGCTCTGTGTTAATGCTGCTGGAAAAATGCGTGTATGCTGCTGGAAATGCATGCATGTGAGCCTTGAGCTCAATTCCGACAGGCTGGGAGGCCTTTTCACGGAGCGGATGTCATCACGCACGTAATGACGTCAGCTCAAAAATCAAAACAAAAAAATAAAATAAAAAGCCTGGAAAAAATTCAGAAATTAAGGGGTGCCACTCGGGAATCATGGCACCCCATTATTTGGACCCCAAAACTCGGTAAAAACTGAGTAATTCGGCACGGTTGGGAGGTACACACACACACACACACACTCACACAGAGAGAGAGTTACTTATTCTTGCGCCAAGTGCCTCAACCCCTGCATTTGTCAATCAGAAACGTGTTTGGCAAAACACAGGAACCTACCTATAAACACACACAAATTCAGGATATTGATATAAGTGTGTGTGTGTGTGTGTGTGTGTGTGTGTGTGTGTGTGTGTGTGTGTGTTCATACAACAATATGATACTAAATTGCTGTTCTTGTCTTTGTTTAGCTCATACCTCAAAGGTGATGCACTGGTACTCAAAGAAAAGCTGGCACTGGATAAACATCACTTATATTTCTTCTTAGCCATTCTACAATTACCCACTTAATCCAGTTCAGGGCTGTACCACACATGGCACTCAATGGGTATGATGCAGAGAAAATCCTAGGAAGGCATCTAGTCTATCTCAGACTGCACCCATAAACACAATTGCAAATGGCATGCAAGACTGCTGACAATTTGAAGGCTAGCCAATTCACCTATGGAACAACTTTGGGATGCTGTAGGAAACAGCAGCAGCTGGAGAAAACACATAAGGAAAAAAAAGGTGGACAAGTAGACTCTATAGAACAGTACTTAAGAACCATGAGGCAACATCACACTACTGTGCAACCCCTAACTTTATCTTAATTATAGCAGGCACATGTAACTATCTACTTGCTTTTGTTCATTCTGTCTTTCTGAGAATTGTATTTATACTCTTGATTTTCTGTTACTAAATCTTGTACAACTGTTTTCTCCACAGAACATATGGGTAAATGAGGTTTGCCCAATCAGACTCACAGAACATATGGGTAAATGAGGTTTACCCAATACAACCTCCATCACATTAGATATTGTCACAAAAGTAGATACTGCCAGCCCAGCTACCTGGAACTTTGTAAATAATTATATTTCATTTGTCAATATCAACATGATTCATATGCTTGTGTTACAAATGTATTATAACTGTATGTCATATAATATGGTTTCTACAGACTTGTGCTGAAGAGGTATTTTACAAAATGCTGTTTAAAGATGTAACCACAGCATGCCCTACTGGATTAGAACAGAAATGTACCTGCACTATTGTTAACTGTTTAGGAAGTATATATTTTAACAATAGAAATTGGAACAGAAGAGGTTAACTTCAAAAAAACAGATGAAATTAAATTACTTTATGGCCACACAATACAAGGATGTTATCTTTCAGTTTCAGTGCAGTGATAGACACAATGTCTGGAACTACAGGCTTTCGGTATTGCCTTGGAAATGGTTTAGTGTTTTATGACTTCCACCATTTGCCAAAGATCTGAGGTCTATGTATTTTCGCAGGTAGATGCTAAATGCTACCAGCTGCATTAGTGGAGGTTTTCACCTGGGATAGAGTCAGCTGACAAGAAATTATGTCATTCTGCAAGCTATCCCAGCAGTAATATTTGAGATATTCATTTAAGAACTCTCTGAGAGACACTGAGTATTTTGTATTTCGACTGACCTGACAACATCAAGATCCACTCACCACATCTACCTTGCTTGCTCTGAACTTGTTAGAGTACAGTAATTCTCTTAGATACAGTCAGGAATATAGCAAAGCTTAGATGTTTATTTGAGACTGTCCTGCAATGCTCTTTTAAATATTTCCTATGATTCTGAACTCTGATGTTACTGTAAAAAAGAAGTTATGTCTTACCATAACATTCCATCTGTATTGTAGATCTTTGTTCATTCATTACAGATAGGGCCTCGGTTCTATCCTCGGAACCGATATGGCCATTTCCCAGCTCTCGCAAGCCAAAAACTTACCCACAATGTCCCTCTCCTAGTTACTCCAGATCGAGTTTGCCCACCCTAGATAAAAGATGTAATAATAGAAAAAATAGTAGGAGGCTCTGTCTGAGCAAATACCCTAACCAGGAGTTCCTAAAGTCCACCAGCAGTCCAGGCAGAGGGAAGGAGAGCGGGAAGTAATGAATGAACAAAGATCTACAACACACATGGAACGTTATGGTAAGACATAACTTCTTTATCCGATGCTGTAAATCTTTGTTCATTCATTACAGATAGGACAGAGTCCCCAGCTACTTGAGACTTGAGTGGCCCCCTAAGGAAGGATATTCCTGAGCACCATAGAACCAAAAGATGCTTGTTCCCTGGAGGCCAAATCCAACTTGTAATGAGATATAAAGGTAAGAGGTCTCGCCCAAGTGGCTGCTGCGCATACATCATCCATAGAGGCTCTGGAATGAAAAGCTACAGAAGTAGCCATAGATCTGGTAGAATGAGCCTTTATTCTGGGAGGTAAGGATAGTTTATTCTGTTGGTAGATAAAGGTAATGACATTTCTAAGCCAAGAAGATAAAGTCACTTTGGAAGTAGGTTTACCCAATCTGGTCCTGCAAAGGCCATAAATAACTGGTCTGTTTTCCTGAAAGATTTAGTCCTGTCCATATAACTACATCAAGGGTGTGCAAAAGGTACTCCCCTCTATTAGAATGCCTTGGGAAGAAAACTGGCAGGTCAATAGATTGGTTAATGGAAAAGGCAGAAATGACCTTGGGCAAGAAAGAAAGGTCAGTACGAAGGGACACCCTATCCATTTGGAAGATCAAGTAAGGACTCTGACACTCACGGCCTGCAGCTCAGATACTCTTCTCGCTGAGGCGAGTGCTACTAGAAGTATGGTTTTCCATGACAAAAATTTCAAATCACATGAATCAAAGGGCTCGAAGGGAGAACCTGTGAGAGACTGAAGCACCAGAGTCAAGTCCCAGGGAGGCTTGACCGGAGGTTTAACATGTAATACTCCCTTCAAAAAGGTCTTGGATAGGCAATGTGACATAACTGAAGAATTTCAAGACCTTATGAAAATTGGCGATAGCTGGTAAATGTACAGTGATCGCTGAAGCTGAGGCTCCTGCATGCATAGTCAGGTATTGTAGGATCTTTTGAATAGGCAAAGACAACGGGTCTAAGCTCTGGTCTTTGGCCCAAATAGAGAACCTAGTCCATTTACTAGAATAAACCTTTCTAGTGGGAAGGTTTGTGTGAGGCCAAAAGAATTTCACGACCAGGAGATGGGATGTCAGGCAGCCTGGCAATCACTGGAAGTGGAAGAACCAAGCTGTGAGCTTGAGACTGTGCAGATTCGGATGAATTAGTCCCCAAGGATGAGATAACAGGTCCTGGGAATGAACCAGGATCCACAGGCTGTGAATCAGATGAGGCCATAGAAACGGAAAACAGACTTGACGTGGCCAGTTGGGAGCAATGAGGATCACTTTGCTTTTCAACCTCTGAGCTTTCTGGAGAAATGCTAGAATGAGGGGAAACATGGAAAAGGCATACAGAAGACCCAGGGGCCAATTGTGCGTTACAGCGTCCCTCGGTGGTTCCCCCCTGAGGGGGGGGGGATCAAGGCAAAATAGCTTCTGCATTTGTAATTTACAGGGGAAACAAACAGGTCGCAGCAAGGCTTGCCCCAATGTTGGAAAATCCGACCTGCTATTACAGGGTTGAGGGACCACTCATGAGGCATCAGGATGTTCCTGCTCAGACTGTCCACAATACAGTTGGAACTCCCAGGAATGTACGATGCTATAAGAAAGCAATTGGAAGCTATCGCCCAGTGCCAAATCCTCATGGTTTCCTGACACAGGAGCTAAGATTTGGTTCCACCTTGCTTGTTGTTATACTAGACGAAGGACATGTTCTCTGATTGAATTGCAATGGTCCCCGAGGGTAGGGATGCATGGAACGCCTGCAATGCTAAGAACTGCCCTCAGTTCCAGGACATTTATGTGCAAGTTGGCCTCGATGGGGGTCAAGGACAGTCTTTCTCTGGAAATGTCCCCCTCACCCTAACAGTGAAGCGTCCATGGTCACCATGGCCGTGGGTTGGGGAAGACAGAATGGTCGACACCAAAGATTCTTTTGTGGCTTCATCCACCATAGCATTTCTTCCTTGCAACAGTTTGTAAGGTGTATCATGTGGTTGAGAGGGTGGGTTAACAACACTATTGTGCGGAAAGGAGCCACTGCAGGATTCTCATGTGCAGTCTCACCAGTAGTACTAATGTAATGGCAGCTGCCATGGAGCCCAAGAGTTGCAGTACAAGATGTGCTGGTACATATGTGTGAGGAAGAAGGTCTTGGATTTGGGGTCTTATTTTCAAAAGCCTGTGGGGGGGGGGGGGGGGCTTGACAGGATGTTGTGTCGAATACTGCTCCAATAAATTCTAGTGTCTTCGTTGGGGACATCTGAGATTTGTCTTTGTTGATTGTAATCCCCAAGCGGAGAGTGAGATCTTGAGTATAAGAGAGGCTGCGGACTAGGAGATTCCTGGTCGGAGCGGTAAGAAGCCAGCTGTTTAGATAGGGAAACACCTGGAATCCTTGTAGTCGAAGTGGAGCTATTTGGTGAACACTTGGGGAGTTGTCGAGAGACCGAATGGCAGTGCCCTGAACTGGTAGTCATTGGCTCCCAGCTGGAAGTGAAGAAACCTCCGGGAGCAGTGATCCATCTTTATGTGGTAGTACATAGCCTGGAGGTCTATAGAGCACATCCAATTGTCCCTCCCTAGGAAGGGAAGAATGCACTGTACTGTGACCATCTGGAATTTCTGAGGTTTGATAAACGTGTTCAGTAAGCTGAGATCCAGGATTGGTCTCCAGTCCCCTGTCTTTTTTGGCACTAAAAAGAACTTCGAGTAAAACTTGGATCCTGTCTGGTCTTGTGGGACTGGTTGGATGACTTTTTCTTAGCAGCTTTTCTATTTCTAAGGCTGCCATTTCCCTCTGATTGGGTGGTATATCAGGGATTCGTTTGACAGGTCTGGGAGTTAAATCGAATGGTATTTGGTAGCCTTTGGATATTATTCTCTGCACCCAAACATCGGTAGTACTAAGATGCCAGGCTGGTAGATGCAGAGAAAAACGACCACCCAACTGCTTCCAGAAGAAAGCAATCGGGCCACTGCTCAGGAGTGCTGGTAGGGTCTACTGGAGAAAGAATCTCTGGCGCCCTGGTTATGTGGATCCCCTCTCTCCTGAAATGGGCATTTTCCACACGAGTTGCCCCCCCCCCCACCACGGGGGGGAGATTGTTCACACGAGTGTCACGAAAGGATCCTTGGGATTTTTTTAACCACATCTTTCCTCCCTTCTGGTTAATGGAGTAGGACCTCTGGGGGTTGGAAAAGCGTATGCCCACAGCAGACAAGGTCTTTCAATCTTTCTCACTACGTGCAAGTGTGTCTCGTACCTTGGGTCCAAAAAGTACAGATTCATCGACAGGTGCATTGACGAAGGAAGATTTAAAGGGGTCTGCAAAGTCACACAACCGCATCCAAGCATTACGTCTCATGACAGCAACAGATGCGGCAGCTCGAGCTGCCCCCTTGGGGTGTGAGATATCAAACGCATTGAGGAGTTCAAGATGGATTCAAGGGTAGCTAGCTGTCAGGCGACAGTGTCACGCACCTCATCAGGCAGTACCCCCACCAAATAGGAAGACATTTCAGAAATTAGGTCTCTTTGCAGGAGAGTAAAGTGTGGCAGATACTTCAGAGACTGTATGGCGAAGGTCGCTGAAGCATAGGTCCACTTCCCTAGTCTGTCTATGGTCCAGGACTCCCTGTTTGGCTGATGGACAGTGGAACTATCTTCTGCCAGTTCCCTCTTGGTGGCTGCCGCCACGACCATAGAATCAACTGTCAACTGCTTGGACCAGTAGGGCTGGTCTTCAGGTGGAGATAAAATGTTGGCCTCTGTGGACATGTTCTGCATTGTGCAGGGCCTTCCAGGCATGCCGCACAATTAGTTTAACAAGGTCATCTGCTGGTGGGGTCACCAAGGAAGTAGATGGCCGGGCACGGAAGGCCTGCAGGATCACCGATTCCTTAGTAGAAGGGTTAGAGGACTTCCATCCCCCCCCCGCTGTTTGAGGATTTCGAGAATGTCTCCGAATGAAACGGCATCTGGGGGAGAATGTGGGGACCCTTCCCCCTCATCACAATCAGTGTCTTCTGTGATAAGATTCCTCCGGGGAATCAAGGTGCTTCCTCTTGCACCATTTCTTCTGGGGTGGCTCTCCAGTGGGATCTTCTGAGGAGGACTCCGGAGAAGGGGTTCCCTTCAAAGGGGGTTCTTCTGACTCCTGTGCCTGGGGACCTGATATAGCAGATTGGGAGAGGTGCATGCTAGGGCAGCTTTCTGATACTGATGTCATTGGTGCTGACTGTAAGCCTTCGGAATGAAGGACCCTTTCCATCACCTGTACAGCAGGCCCACTCGAGATGGGAGCCCGAAACCTGGAGGGGCAACCTCGGAACCAGGGTCACACCCCACCCCGAAGAGACCACCTCCAGTTCAGGGGTTTCAAGAGAAATGGAAGCCATCGGAACTGTGGACATAGATGGTGCAAGCGAGAAAATAGGCACCGGATTAGGTACCAAGGTACGGACGGTCCAAGCACCGCCCCAAGAAAGCATGCAGCAAGGGTGGTCCGTGCCGACAGGGGAAACAATGCTTCAGAGCTGAGACAGTAAGCACTAAAGCGGACATCGGTACTGAGATCAGAATAAACAGGGGAAGATGTGGTAAAAGATTCCGAGCCAAGAGGGATGGAAGGTTTAGCTGGAATGGGCACTCCCCTAGCTGCCAGAAGTTGGTCCACAACTCACACTAGGTCTAGTTCAGAAAAACTCCTAGTGGATCTAAAGGAGGCTGCTGAAGGGGACTCAGGTCTTTCTACAAAGGGGCTAAACCTTTGCCCCAAAAAAAGGGTCATAAGTTGGAGAATATCTTGTCCTTGGCAGGTATTCGAGTTTTGGAGTCGATGGAGCTGAAGAAACTTCGACACTATAGCCGGGGATGGTACCAAGGCATTTACAGTCATCGGAGCCCATGGAGCCGAAGAAACTGTCGGCACTGTGGTCAGGGATGGTGCCGAGGCATGTACAGTCATCAGAGCCGATGTGGGAACCAAGGATGGCACTCAAGTCAGTGGCGCCGTGGTTGGGACCAAAATAGGAGTGACTATCATGGTCGGCACTGAGGGAAGAGGACACAGAGCCTGGTGCCGAAGATGTCTGCGCTGAGGGTGCTGACGGAGATGCAAGAACCGAGTTGACTCCGTTTTCCTTATGTATTTTGGTCTAAGGAGGGGGTGAGACCTCCGACCCAGACAGAGCCTCCGAGAGAAAGGTAAACCTTTTAAAATAAGTTTATTCCTACTTTCTGCTAGTGTCCGATTACTAAGACTAGCACAAATGTCACAGTCAGCTTTAATATGATCCACGCCCAAACAGTAGACATGTGTATCTGAGTTAGGCATCTTACGTCCACACTTGTCACACTGTTTAAATCCCAACTTAGCTTTGTCTGACATGGTAAAGTAACAATGCTATCTTGTAGAAAAAATAAGGGAGAAAATACCAGCAATGTTATTTTAAAGAATACCCCTAGTAAAAAGGGAAGACCTGTCAAAGACAGGAGAGAGGGACAGTACCAAAAAAGGTAAAAAATTAAATTACCAAGGAAAAGGGTAGGAAATAGGCTTAGGTTATAGGCAACAGTGAGAAAAAGGCTAACTTGACTAAAAATGTAGTATTTTTGAAGAAAAACAGTCATAAAATTAACAATTGTCTACTTAGCTTTGAGAAAGATGGCTAACACGTCTGACTAGGAACATGGCAAACGAGATCTGGAGTAACTAGGAGAGGGAGCATTGTGGGTAGGTTCTTAGCTGAGAGTTTTTGGCTTGCGCGAGCTGGGAAACGGCTGTATCGGTTCCGAGGACGGAACCGAGGTCCTATCTGTAATGAATAAACAAAGATTTACAACATCAGATTGTATATTTAGTATTGTCTTCTTTTATTATTAAATATATTTAAACCTTTCATTGTAGCTGGTCTGTCTAGACATATTTAGGCTTGGACAGTACTTGCACAGTTATTTGGTGACACTGTGTAGGTCACTCCTAATAGCCTTGCTCTTGGTCAAACTACTATTTGTAGTGATAGTAACATTACAGAGTAAAATTAGACACCCTTTTTTAAGGGCCTTAAAGTAGCTGATAAAGAGGTGGCTGGTGGCAGCAATAATGACCTTATAGTCTGGGCAGAAGGGGGCATAGCTAGTAAACCTGTGACATCCTTTCCCAGGTGTGTGTGTCAACTACTTGGGAAGGAACACGAAGCACTGGTTGGACAGAGAGATTGTTGGAGGTCTTGGCTTGGCCACTCACCTGAGATCTCAACTCTATAACTGTGCCAGTGGGAAGACTTATTGGGGATTCAGAGAAAGAGGGAGAAACCAGCCCTGGACTGACTGTGGTCTCTGTGTGTAAGGGAAACTGCACTTGATGCAGTGAGCTGCATCTGGAAATACTGTACGTGTGCCTGTCATCCTCCCAATGTACGTCCCACACTGGTACTAGTGGTGAGGATTGAAGCTCCTTGATTACTGGGCCAGAGATGGGGCATCACAGATGTAAATAAATAATTCTTAAAGACAGGTAAGAAGAGAGGCACACCATTAAATGACATGCTGATAGAGATGTTAAAGGAGAACTGTATCTAAATTTTGCTTTTCCTAATCACATGGTGTACAGTCCTCCCAACAAAATAATCACTAAACTTACATGCTAGTCAACTTCACAGTATTGGATTTGCTTGAAACAGTGCATCCATTTTCTTTACGAAAATGTCTCTATGGCTCTTACATTTACTGTCCATGATGTTTAGGAATTACAAGGTGACTAGGACCCTGCTTTCCTCCTGTCCCACTGGAACCATCTGACAGCGGAATTTCCAGGGTTACAGGTTTATTTGGCATACACAAGACAGCCATGTTATCCAAACTGAATGATTAGCTCAGGATGCCTTTGTGCATCTAACTTATAAGTGGTAGTGATCACAGGGGGATAGTGTAAATGAAGGCATTTTCAGTCTCACAAAAGCAATGAATTTAATCACTCTCTGTAGGTAAAAAAAAGGAACCAAATAAGCTTCTTTAAAAACTAGGCGAAGAACATAAATCAGCACTCCAAGGTACTCACCATTCTAAGTGAATAGACAGAACAATATGATATAAATGGAAGAAAAAAATGGCATTTGTAGAAAGACAGAACGCACTGTGAGGCAAAAGAACTTTTAGCCAAAAAATAAATCCCATGATTGGAAGGCAGATCCTATTCTGCCAGTTTGTTGTCAAAGCAGTAATATTACCACTTACAGTAATTTGCTCACATTATATTACAACCATATCAAGACAGATATCATAAAACATACATTTTTTTATTTATTCATTCATTTGATGATTGGTTCAAGGACTCTTTTCAGCAATTATTCAGGACTGGGGTACAAATTCAAAACAGTTTAAGGCATTAAAGAGTTACATTTTCAAACAAATACAAAACTCACAAAAATCAATCATACCTGACAAACTGAACACAAGTCAGGTAGTGTTAATTAGTGTACTACTTAAATTTAACGGGCAATATAAGCAGGTTTAAATTCAAACATGCTTATACAGTGTGGTTATAGGTTACAACAAAAAACTGCAGATATAAATAAATTTTGCATATTTATTCTTAAAGGAGTGATCAAATATTACAGGAGCACACATTCTAAATAAAAAGTTAGAAGGTAACAAGATTATAGGTCCATAGGTAGGTACTAGGCTATCGGCCCAAGGGTCTACGTAAGCCTAGCCAGCAAGGTTCCTTAGCTTACGCCACCCAAGAAAGTTATTTTCCTGTGCCACTGTCCAGCAGAGACACAGAAGTGATGCCCGGGGTGCATTTACCATTTCCCATCCACTCATCAAGATTTTTCATGAAGAGTGCTGATGAAGAACTTTGCTTGACATAGATGGGTAGCTTGTTCCAGAGTATAGGAAGTCTCTGGGACAGGAATGTATCCCTCCAGCGTGTTCTGTTTATTGTGGTGACAAGGTTTAGGTGCCTAGAGCATGTAGCTCGGAGGGATTGGGATTTCTTTAGGTGTAGCATGTCCAACAGCTCTGGGTTTGACATAGCTTTATATGTTAGACAGAGATCACCTCGGAGTAGGCAATATGCTATGGAGTAGGTTTTGAGGTGGTCAGTGTAGGGCATTTGTTTGAGGACAGTAATCCTCTTTGGAAGGTACTTCTGTGGCCTTTCCAGCTGCTGCAGATGTCTTGTGAGGTACATTCCATGACTTTGATAGAAGAGTAGTCTAAACCAGAAGGAATTTAAATGTATAAATGTGCTCAATGAAAAGATACTTTGTAGGACTGCAATTAATGAAGAACAATAGAAAGATACTTAGTATGACTACAGTAAAAGAAAGATGAGGACATTACCAGTTACAGTACTGTTTTGGGACCAGTTATTTAATAATGACATGGCTTTAGGGTGCTTGATTAGCAGATTTCCTCATGCTTGTAAATGACAGCAGAAAAAAAGACAAGTGTTTCTGGATATATGTACCCACTGAGTTTATCACTGACCAGTGTCCAAGAAGTTAGTGCAATGGCAGTTTACAGTATTAATTGGTATTCCACAGGTTAAACATTTCACAAGTTGAGTTAGGATAGTGCTGTCTGCACATCATTAACAGTGCATTTGTGAACCTCTTTTATAATTTACTCTTTCAAGCTTTACATCAAAATGTATAACACCCTGTATAAAGTTTAAAATTCATAACTTCTTTCACAGCGTCTGAATCTTTTCATTATTAAAATTAACTAACTATGAACTACTAGCCAATACAAGTGCTTACATATGGAGTAAATCGCCGCTTTATGAACGGTAAAACAAATAAAGATCAGTTACTATTCATGATGCTGACCGTTTTTAATTGAATCATTGTAGGTAAGGTAAGTAACTAGCTACACACTGGTATGCCTCTCAGTGGTTACAATAGCTTTCAACCTTCCATCTCCAAAACGAGGAACACAAACTAACAGCTTACTAACTAGGAAGGACATAGGATGGTTAAAATATGCTTGTTGTACTTACAAGATCTTTCAATGAATTGATATATTTTATTTCTATTTACAATGGATATTCACTAAAAACTGCTAACACTGGATGTGTGACATACCCCTTCAATGTGGAACTTCGAGAAACAAACTTTTGACGACCCCAAATGACATACGTTCCTCGTTATAAGGTACACTTAAGTGGTACGGCACTTGTCACACATTATAAGATACAGCCCCGATTTCGTATTTTTAACGGTATACTTAATGAATAAGACGCGTTATACACGGTTATGTGTTATTTTAATGGAGGCATTCGAAAGACATTGTAATGCAATTAACAGTGTTCATTTCACTGTGTTTTGTACTTATTTCATGTTGGAGCCTGTGTCATATATTTCGCCACTTATGACACATACTTAACTGAATAAAGGCTTAGGTGTTCTGATCAGATTTTGGTACACATACAATAGGTGTTGATCAAGAATCCTTACATACTGTCACTGAAATACAAAATAAAGGGCGTTCAACGGGAGCTAATTGGGCATGTTTGATAAAGGGGCACATTTACTAACATTGACACGGAATGCTCTTTTAAGAGACAACTCCTTAATTCCCCGATGCTTCCAAATAACAATTACTGCAAACAATTACAACTGTTAAAATGTTAACAATCAGCCCCCTAAACTACGCTCACCTGCCACGTATCTGTCGATTCCACCTACAGAACGACCAGCAAACGCGGAAGTCTAGCTTAAGACGTCACGAATGGCGCGTCTTAAAAGCGTAACAGTTGGTAGGTAGCTTCACTTGTGATTGTAGTAGTATTTTTTATGGGAATATTTTTCATAGTAGCATTGTATTTTGGAAAGATAAAGCCGTAATAGGTAAACCACCAAACCCTCATTTCAGAAAGCGGGAACTAGTAAGAAAACGTTGAATATGTCTGATATGCGGTTTAACGAGAAATGTTGTACAGTAAAATTTTAATGGCGTTGACGTGGCCTAATTAATTAAAGTATTTGTTCTTATTGTTTTACGGGAGATTGACACTAGTGTTGTATTTGTCCATCCTTTTACTACTTCGGGTTTTATTGCATACTGCAGCATCTTGTATTTTTTGTTTTTTGTTACAACCCAGTTACTTGCCCATCAGTCACTCATTAAATCTGCATACCTCTGAAGTGTCTCTGGATTTTTTTTTTTTTACTCAAAAGTTTACTGTCAGTTTTAATTCTTCCTAAAACTACTGGCGATTGTTGGAGAAAAGATGGTGGATTACATTACCCTTGTAATAATTGGAGTTATAGAATCTTTTTTAGTTTGGCAAATGCACATGGTGCCACTCTGTCAGCTTCTCAGGTTAATTGTTCTAATATTTTTAAAAGGTTCCTGATTGTTTTTGGATTTGCCTCTTATTCCAGAAATAAGAGTCTGAAAGCTATGTCGTGAGATGCTTTTTTGTTTTTCTCTTGCTTTTCTTCTGTCTTTGCGTTACTTGCAGTAAGGCCAGATATTTGGGTTCACTACTCTCACTTCCAGAGTGAATATGACTCTTGTACTGTTCAACACCAGATCTAAACCCCACTTCCTGAATGTCCTTGCCCTATCTTGCCCTATTTTACTTACTCTTTTTCATTTGTTTCAGAAGCTTCTCACTTGTAGTGAACACCTTAAAGATTTCCCCTTCTCACTTGTAGTGAACACCTTAAAGATTTCCCCACAATTACAACAGTTATTTAGTAGTAAGATCTCACTGTTTCAGAATCTGTGTTTGTCTTGACCTCAGTTAGTTGTCTGGAGTTTTCCATGCTGTCCCCATGTTTGTCTGTTTTTTTTTTGTGGATACTTTGGTTTTCTCCAATCTCCCAAAAACATGTTGCATGGCTAATGTAAGGTAGCAGTTTCCAGACTGAGCACGTACCGCAAATGTTTCAGAGTTGCTTGACCCTGGGTATTTTAATAGGTAATTTGAAGGTCACTGCTGGGCTGTATTTAAGATAAAGAAGTCTGGAGTTCAGTGAAGCCAAGGTAAATTTTCTGCTGCCGTTATAGTTACCTAATTAGCCTTTCAAAAGGTGAGACCACTTTTTAAAGTGGTCCAATGGAGAAATAAAAATTAAAGTGGTCCAATGGAGAAATAAAAATTAAAGTGGTCCAATGGAGAAATAAAAATTAAACATTTTGCTGCTCTTTTGAAGCAGTTTGGTATTGTATGTGAAATTTAAAGGTGAAAAAAGAGGAAATCAAACTCAAGATAGGGTATTAAGAGGCTTAGGCATCAAATTGTAAGAGGGTGGTGTCTTGTAGCAATAGCTAAGGTGCTTTACAACTCTTTAACTTGCTGTGAAAGGGTTGCGTACACCCATACTTACTTTGTTTGTACTGCTGAACCTGGGAAAGAGTGAAAGATGTAGTGTCTGCTGTCAGCAGTGAAGGACCAGTATTTATCTGTGGAGATGTGCCAAATGACAAGACAGATATTTTCTTACATCCTTACAGTATATTAGTAATTTCCCAGAGGCTGTTAAAGTCATTCTGGAGTTCTTTTTGGACTGTCAGTATGATTTTGCCTGATCAGTGGTGAATTTTGCTATCTGCAAATGGAGTAGCCAGATTTCTAGCTATATTAAGGATGGTATTATTTATGCACAGAGAGAAAAAATATTGGTCCCAAGACTAAGCCTTATAGAAAAAAACATTTTCTGTTTTGAGTTTGTGTGTTAAGATAGATCCTTTGTAAGAAATGAAAAACTATGGATAGAAATCTTACATATTTTTGTTAATTGTGAACTGTTATCATGTATATGCAACCTGTACATTTGAGTAGACATATAAACATAATAAGTCGAGTGGACCACATTTGCAGCATGTGCCTGTGAGTAATGTTCCTTTGAATACCAGCTCTAGCCCCCATGCATTTATTAAAGCTTTGGTGGATGTACACAGTATGCAGTAAGTGTCACTGAGGTCAACTGTTGAAAAAAGAGCCATCACCACTGTTGAAAAGCTTCAGAAGTTAGCAGAACATTGGAAAAAAATATGAGGTAGCAGGCAAGAAGAAACCATATGCTAACCAACTGGCAGACTTGGTTGTATGAGTATGATATAAACAAAAAGGCACTAGAGGTAATTGTCCTCATGGAAAGTACCTAGCAACGTTTGCGCCTTGGTCCACCCCACACTCATAGCTTTCAGGAGCAAGTGTGAAGCAGACATCAGGAAGGTCCTAAGTAAACTTTCCAAAAATAAATTTTACAATTTATTCAAAGAAGAGATCAAGACTATAAGGAACCTAAGCAGTGACAAGACTAGAAGAGTCATGAAGGCTGATAAGGGTTGGGAATTATGGTCACTGATACTGTCAGTTATGTTAAGAAAATCAAAAGTATGCTCCACAATAAAAAGCATTATGGCAACAAAAAGGACCTAGGCACAGTGAAAATGGCTTACAGTAATATCTATGAAGAACTTGGAAGGATGCATAAGGATGACCTATTAAGGTTGTTTGAATTTTTTACCATAACCCACCCAAAGATCCCCAGCTTCTGTACAATCCCAAAGCCACATAATTTAGATGATCCCTCACATAGACCTAGTGTGGTCAGTGGTGGGTCGATAACATAACCCATCTCAATATTCCTTGAAGTTCAGATACCACTTGCAGAAAGAAAGAAATCCTTTGTAGGTATACACTTTGGATTTCCTCAAAAAGATTAAATGCATTCCCATCAGTGATAGCACTGTCTTGGTAACTATAGACATGGAAGCATTGTATACTGTGTTTCCACATCAGTACTGCATACAGGCCTTCATTGAACCATATCTGAAAGACAGGTCAGCCCTGCCTGGATCCTACACAACCTTTTGGAAATCTTCTTTAGTAACAACTATTTCAAGTTCTATGGAAAGTTCTATAGACAGATAACTGTCATAACCATAGGTGCTGTCATGGTGCCCAGCTTAGCAAGTGTAACACTTGGGAAATAGGAGGAGGGGACAGTGTTCCAAAGTAAGTATGTGGATTCCATCAAATTTTACCTACACTTTATAGATGACAATATCATATGGGAAGGAGAAGAATTCACAGTAAGAGATTTTTTTTTTACTTCATTAATAAATCCACTAACATTCTAAAATTCATGTGTGATTACAGCAAATCAGCAGTTAGACCTCACCATAACTAAAGATCCGGAGAAGGGTACCCTAACTAACAATCTACTTAGCAGACCCACTCAAGTAAACGTGCTGCTAGACAATAGCAGCATTCACCCTCAAATCACAAAAAAGAATGTTGTGAAATCCCAGGGAATGTGGGTTGCTAGAGTTTCAAAAGAATTAAAAGATTCTTCCACCAATCTAATGAACTTGCAAAGGAACTTTCTTGTTAGGGGCCATGGGAAAAAAAATATTTCACAACATCCTGGAGCCAGTTAGAATTCTGTAGCAATAAAATGACCCAAGTCTGCATCAGCCCCCAGGCAGGACTACTAGGGAGTTTCGACACAGATATACTGACAAAAAAAAGGATCATGGTTTTAACATTTACCACTGAATACAAAGAAATTCTCAAAGTAATTACAGACAACTGAATCATCATTTCCAAGAACAAACAGCTAGAAAAAACTTGCACCTGGGTCCTTTTTCGTGTTTAGAAGAGCAAAGAATGTGAAAAACTGGGTCAACAGCAAAGGCATAATCAGGGAGGAAAATAGTGAGACCTTAAAATGTGAACTACCTTACTGTAACTTTTGTGAATATTTGAGTAACTGAGCATTTCTATTGCTCCAACTCCAGCAAGACTTACTAGAGTCATAAGAGGTACAATTATAATACCCAGTTTTCCCACCTTTAATATGACCTATAACCTGAACAATTCAATTGAAAAGCAAGCAAATTTGTTAGGGGAAAATATAAAAAAATAAACGTACAATAAGCTGGTTGCATAAGTGTGCACTAATACTTTGTTGAAGCACCTTTTGATTTAATTACAGCATTCAGACTTCTGGGGTAGGAGTCTATCAGCATGGTACATCTTGATTTGGCAATATTTGCCCACTCTTCCTTGCAAAAGCTCTCCCAATCTGTTAGATTGCACAAGCCCTCTTCATGTCTAAATATATATATATATATATATATATATATATATATATACACACACACACGTATATAGGTGTATGTATATGTTTATATATATAGGTATATATATATATATATATATATATATATATATATATATATATATATATATATATATATATATATATATATATATATATATATATATATATATATATATATATATATATATATATATATATAGTAAGCAAAAGGCTGTGGTTCCTAGATGTCCAGTTTGAGGTACAGCAACTTTGGAGATGGTGTGTATAATTAGCAGATGTGTGGGGATACAGCTCTTCATATCAGGGGATTGTTTCCCTACAAAAAGACCCACTACTGTCACAGCAAGCATTCCAACTCAGTATTCTAATAGTAAAGTTGGAATGCATTTTTTTGCAGATTGGCACTCGCTGAATTAACTCTGGCAATTGTGAAAGGGAACACTTCAAGATTTACATTCTGGTTCTGGTGGTCACAATTGATAGGTTCAAATACAGGTTGCTGTCAGGATGATTTAATTACAAGTATGCAGGTCCCTTCTCACCTACCTAAAGGCTGGAAGCAGTGTTGGGTGCATAGACACCCTCTTTCAGCATTATGCACGATCAGTACATAATCATGCAGGAAGTAGAAGAACAGCTGGCATGGCAGGTTCATCACAGAGAAGCCCAGAATTCTGGGTGGCTTGAGAGCTGGCTGTATAAATAAAGTATTTGAGATAGTGCAACTTTGTACTTCTGTAGCAGAAAATTAATAAGTCTAGTAGTATAACAGAAATTTGATTGGATGTGAGTTTGTGTAGAACTGTAAAATGACTGAGTAGAGGTACAGGTTTAAAATGGTTGATCATGTAAGATGTACAAATGTTTTTGATATTGGTAGAGAAGGTTCAGCATTTTATACACACTGCAGTAATGGTATAACATTATTAAGCAAGTGATAGTCTACAGTGAAAGGAGGTGTTAGTAATGGACTCTGACTTTAGACCTGCTGTACAGTTTGAAAGCACCAATTAAGCCATCTGAAAAAAAAGTTGAAAGAAAATGTAGACATCTTTGCCAGTCACTTAAATCCTAAATCTTTGGCAAATGCACAGGCCTGTCTCCCGGTAGTATGATGTAGAATGGACAAAGCTGAGCAACATTCTAACTCTGACAGACCTTAAAAACACGTCCCCTGCATGGCAGAAAAATCCCTACAAGCAAAGGAGCCTTGTTTTTGCAGACAAACCTGCTGCCATACAGTACACAGTATTTTGTCTCACCCTCAACTGTTCTTCTGATGAGCTCCTCTGTAGTTTTTTGTATAGCACCAGATTCCCCCTCATTACTCTGTTATCGACTGCTAAGGATATTTGCATACACGAGCACACAGACACACATACACACACACAATTTCCAGAAAGAGGATATATAATGAGTAATGAAGAAATTACAGGAAGAAACATACTTGCACAAGAAAACCTATTAAAGGATAATAATAATTTAAGGTTATTAATACAACAGATCAGAACATAACATTACCCAAGTTAAGAAACATTGGGCTGTCTGTAAAAGGGGGTGACAGAGCAAGTGAAACGAGATGAAGAACAAAAAATAGAGGTAAACATGGACATGGAAAAGATGAAGAGACCTGATATGGTGTATTTACTCCTGGAAGAAAGCCAGACTAATTAATAAGAAAAATGTGTCTCCAAATATATCTGAAAAGTAGTACAAGCAAAGACACCTATACATGGTTCATTTACAATAAAAAAAATAAGATCACAAAGGTGGAATGTAATTGACAAAAAGAAATTTAACAAGATGGAAATGACATCCCTCCACAAAACTCAGACGTAGGATTACAACTTTTTGAGCCAAAGATTCTCCAGATGGAGGAGCAGTCGATGGTGCAGGATGAATCTGGAGAAGATATGGCATGGGGCAATGTTCATGAATCTTATGAAGGAGAACTGCATGAAAGTCCAGTTAGAATTGCATAACAAGGGAAAGACAAAGAGTGAAAACTGTGACATAGGAAATATTCCAACATAATGGTCCATTGAGGCAGCAGATGAAGCAGGATGCATATAAAGAAGATATGTCACAGGCTGATATTCTGGAACCCTCTTTAGGAAACTCACATAAAATTCCAGCTTGAATTGTGCAGCAAAGGAAAGAGCAAGAAAAAGAACACAAAGATGATGATCTCATTTTAGAAGAGAATGATCTAAGGGAAAGCCTGCCTGATTTAATAGAGATGGGCAGACATATTAAGATAGATTGAATAAATAGGCCAGTGCAGTGGCATAGAGGGATAAAGCCTTAACTATCACCAGGATGACCTTGGTTGAACAGCGGATTGTATGTTTGAGGTACTGTCAGGAAGGCATGACATGCCTATCTTGAGGAGAGGGCATCTGTCTAGATGCCCCCTATGTAGATCCTGTTGATTTTAACTCTTCTATTCATTCAGCATTTGTATTAAAATAAATAAAAAGAAGTTGTAATACAAAGAATATGACATGGGCGAAAGTATCAGCTAGAGAAACTGGGACAAAATTAAGAAAAGTTCCCAAATGGAAAACCCTGAGTCTAGATGCAGTACTTAACTTCTGGCTAAAAGTATTAACATCCTTAGACAAAAAGATTTAATCATCAGTAAAAATTGCTTCTGTACACATCCCAAACAGACACCAACCTGGTTAACAACAGGAGAAAACATACTCCTCCTTAACAGGGTACTTGCAAGCCATCATAAAAACTGTAGACCAATAACTGAATTATATACCAGAATTGATGCAGGCATGGTTTATAGTCATCTAGAACAAAAATGTAATGAAATAAAGTCATGTGGAACAAAATATTATCTGATGTTAATCAAAAATATACTAGAGAGCTGTAAAAAGGGGAATAATTTATGTCATGGCTAAATTAAAAAAAAAAAAAACGTATTTCATAGCATCCCACACTCATGGATTATTGGATGCTTACAAATATATAAGGTAAATCCTGCATTTATCAATTACATTGTCATAACTGAAACAGTAACAAACCACTTTACATCTGAGTCATGATAAAGGACACATTTTTATTTCAGAGTTAGAAATTCAGGAGGGGGGTGTATTTCAGTAATTTCCTGTCATCACTGCTGTTTTGCCTTGGCTTTAACCCATTAAGCTGGTTGCTTAATATATTGAACCATGGTTACAGCTTAAATTCCAGAAGCCACTCTTTATGGCTGCTTGAAAATTGTATAGTTCATTGGCTGAGCAACTGAAAGTACAGCTACAAAAGGTTCTATGAATCAGCTTGGCCTCTAACTTGCAGTTTTGATGTAGTTAACTGCCACTAAACATCATTGAATCAATTGGACAAGACAGAAAAAAAATGCTTTATGCTTGTCAAATGATATTTAAAAAAACAGTGAAGGAGTTATGGTCCTCTTCAAAATTGACTATATGTATAGATCTATAATTGTTCGGACTACATACATATTTCTTGACCTCATCAGTTCCAAACATAGTGAAAGTTCTAAAGCATGAAGGGAAGAAGTCTAAAATGACATATTTGCTTGGTTAATCAGAAGCATTTCAGAGAGATGCAAGAATGGAAATCAAACCAGAAGTAGACCTGAATCAAGCAGGAACCAAAAGTGCCAAAATGTGAGAGAGTATAAAGAAAAGGAAATAAAACTAAAACGACCAGAATTATGATGGCAAGAATAACCAAATGTTGATCAAGATTTGATGCATGAATGGTTAAGGTAAAGCAAATTTTAATGAAAAGATGAGAGGTTAATAATGGCAGCCTAAGATACTGGGCTATGTGCATATTGGTTTACAAAATATAATAAAATAGGAGAAACAGACAAATGCATGTTCTGTAATATCGAAGTGGAAACAGATGTACATCTAATTGATGGTTGCAGTGTGCTTATGGCTGAGGTTCTGAAAAGGGATATTAATATGGTAAGACTGTTGCATATGCAGTTATGAAGTTCAGATCATATGGGATCACCCAAAATCAACAGTTAAGAAAATAGTTGCAAGAAAACTAGTTATAGTAGTCTAAAAAAAAAAAAGACAAACAATTAGTCATTGAAATAGCTACACCCAGCGATTATAATGTCTTATGTACTAAGACACACAAAGACATAAAATGCAAAGATCTGCAAGCAGAAACTAGTGCAATGTGGGACAGAGACAGTCATTTGGTTCCGATACTAGTAGGGACATCTTGACTAACAAAAAACAATTTTCAAGTGTATTTAAATATGCTACCAAACATATAACCCCATGTGCAGGCTAAAGGACGATAGAGTAAAATTGACAGAATTTTGAATTTTTCAAAGATGAAGTCATGCATTGAGATAATGTGATTGGCAAATGGATTATAAATCTAGAAAAATGTTGTTGTGGTTGTGCTACAGTCATTGAGACTTCAAAATATTTGTGCTGCAGTCATTGAGACTTCTGAATATGAAACAAAATGATCAAAATGCATCAGTAGACTGCTAAAATACATTTTATTATATAAATATAGCACCACATATAAATCTCCATTAACATAAAATAACAGTAGTGGTACAGGCTGATTTATTTACTAATTTTGTATTTATGTAATCGCTTCTGTTTCAGCAGCTTACTGTCTTGTTTTGGCATTTTTTAACTATTTCATCCAGACCTCAGAAAGTGTTATAGCCAATGTCAAATCTATGACTGGATTTCTACTACCATATGTTTCTACAGATCCTCTTAAAAATTATACACAGAAGAGATGATAGTACATGATGAGACTAAATGAAAACACAGAGAACTGGAAACATTCATTCATTTATCAAAGGAATTCTTTGCAAGGCTGTTATCCACTTTGATCCATCTTTGCCTGTTAGGGTAGCATGCAGTGCTTCTACTGTACTGCTGTTCTAGTGTAAAAACTTCATAACTTCACCTTAAAGCAACCTACCACATTTACTGCATGGCTGTTGACTAAAGCTAAATGTGCCCACATAGACTGAAAAGCTCTTACTATGGTCTAGGGAGTGCAGAAATTTACCCAGTAATTACACAGATGAAGGGTGATGTTAAATATGGATTGCAGACCATTACCAACTACTCTTAATCCAAAAATGAAGGTAACCATACAGTAGCAAACTGGTTAGAATACTGAGCCTCATTTCTAGGGGGATCCTTGTATGTCACTGAATATAAGGAATTAAAGCAACATGGTAATGCTTATAGACTGTCATGACTGCTGTACGAATAGCAAGAGAAACTAAAAATCATGGATTCAGTGCATATACGTGTTATGCAGTTATTTATAACAAATTGTGCTATGCGAAAAGAATCCAGGCATTACCAAACATTGTCATAAGTCTGTGAATTAGTTGGAAAATGATTGTCTTGGTCCATTAATCTCTTAGACTCTGATTTTACTGCTTGAGAAAATGAGTGCCAATTGATCTTACTATATGTCCTGAAAATAGTAATCCCCACTTCTCAGTGCTGGATATGATAAATGAAAGACATCTGGGAACAATGAGAAAAGTTCCTTGCCAAAACTTTCATGTGGTGGCCTGACATTGACAAAAATGAAGACATAACCAAATCCTCCACTGAATATTAGATTTCAAGTTGCACTTCTGCCAACACTTGTGCATTCTTTGGAATGTTTGTGCCATGGTGATATATTTGTGCTGACATTGCAAGTTCTTCCAGGAATTCATATTTTTAGTTAGAGTCAGTGCAACTCAAAGTGGCCAGAAGTGATCTGCATGGAGTCAGTGATAACAGAAAAGATAATAAAAGTGCTAAGAATGTCTACAATAAATTGTTTCTGGGTCAAGTTATCTGGATTAACTACATTTTAGTTAAGACAGTTTAAGATATTTGTAAAATGAAATGGTAATAAGCAGTTTACTGTCTACAGTTATCCACCAACCCAAAATGGAGCTAAATGGAAAGTTTTTGAAATGATTTCTGAAGAATGATAATCTCCCATGGAGGGTTTTTGCAGTAAAAGACTGAAAGTTCCATATATGACCTTATTGCAGTATCATATGTATGGGTCCATATCAAATAATGTAAGTCCTACATCTTTAAAAATTAGATAGCAATTCCAGGAAAAATGTTCTTAAATTAACTGTTACACTTCAATGGTGTTTTTGTAGGGTGGCTTTACCTCCTTGCACTCTCTAGTGAAGGGGGCTGCATCCCCATCATCTCTGTGATCTATATCTATATATATGCACGTATTCTAATTCTGAGCTTGCCGTCCCTCAGAGAAGGGCATGATAATCTGAGATACTGCAGTCCCATATTAGTGTATATTCCCTTTTATTCCAACTACCATCTGAATGTTCAAAGGACTGTAGTTATGGTCCTTTGACTTTTAGGTGTGCACTCCATACACGCCACCATCAGTGCTGCACTATCAGTGTTGTTTAACTGAAAGTTGCACTCCTATTGAGATTTAATTAGACCAGACTTTTTTAGAAACACCCACACAAAGTATAGCGTCATTGCAAAAATAAAAGCCAGCTGCAAATTGTTTGCACTGGTCAGAAAGTGCTAATCAGAGAATATAAAAATGGCAAATACCAAGTGACCAGATTGTTTTAAAGACTTAAATCCCATAGCATGTTTTAATAGCAGATAGGTTACTTAGAGAAGAAAAGCAAACTATTTAGCAAGTATTCAAGAATCAGATTTTTTCCGGTTTTGTGACAGGTGAGTATAATTTATTTATTTAACTTGCAAACTGGTCCTCAGACTGTTTCAGCTTTGATGCAGGCCATAAAGGCAGGGGTAAGTACAATGTATATTGGCAGTTTAGAATATCCAGTTAACATATATAAACTCTAACCAGACAGTAGCCAAAAGTCATGACTGAACCCAAAACCTTTGAGCTGTTAGGCAGACAACTTAGCACTGAGCCAATCATAATATCCACCACCTTAGTAGACTGCTCAATGGTCCCTATTTTGGAGGAACATTCTTAGTCTCAGACCTGATTTACCCCTGCACAGGATGCCCCTATGTTTGGAGGTACGACCTTATTTTCAGGCTTGATTTACCCATTCACACAATTTTCTGAATTCCCTTCATCACATATGTTCTTGAAGCAGCCTAGTCCACAGAAAGCTACACTATATGACCAAAATACTAGTAGCAACAATAATTTAAAGAAAGAGGACACACGTCTTACATCTCCCTTTTTTCTGAAGCAAAAAATAATTGGTACACATTTGATAATGTGCTTATATGTTTCTATCATTTTGTCACTCTCTGTTTTTGAGTTGTGTTTTGCAGTAGCATCTCACATTCCTACTTGAAAGTGAAACAGTTATGTGCTATTTGGTATTGAAATACTATGCTAATTAAATTTCCAGATTTTTAGATGGCCATTCTTACTTTTCAAGGGCCATTTTTCCTATTTTCAGTGTTTGCAGTTTGAGAAGTATGCTTCGTAGTAGTATTGTAGAAGTAGCACCCCACAAAATCTTACGCCAAGATTTATGAATTACCAGGCCAACAACAGAATATGACTGACTGAACTTTATTGTTTCTTCATCATGATGGCTTACCACTTTAACATCTGGAGATAGACCAGGCATGAACATTTTCACATTCTAAGAGCAATTACAGACCAGACCTTTGATTAGAGGGATGATGATTGAAGGCAGTGAGTAACGGCAGCAATAGCATTGGTTTTGCAGTGTTCTTAATGGAGGACACCACCAACATTCAGACATCCAACCAAGTAATTTCTCTGGCCCAGTGAAGTTGTGAAAGTGCAGTCATGAAGGAACTTTTCCTTAAAGTTAAGTCTAAAGTGGGAGAACAAAAAATATTAAAAAAAAATGTGCAATTGTTTCTAAAAATGTGTAATGTAAAAGTGTTGCTGTTACAATGATGGTAGTTCTGTGCAACAGTGCAGTGTGGTGTGATAGTAGGGTTTGCCTTTACTATATGGATTAGTACCTCATGGTATACTTTACCCTACCATACATTCAATTTTCAGCACTATCGTTGAGTATCCTAAACAACTATGCCTTCTCATTTCATACTAGTATACTACCCTAGAATTTTCTGCTACACTTACTACAGAACTGTGATTCCATCTACCCATTCAAGTCTATGGTCTTCGAGTATCCACTTGAGAAAAATAAGTCCTTGTAATGAAAATGATAGAATATTATGCTCTCCAATATGCTGTCTCTTATTTATTTATCTTTTTTTAGTTTCTATACAATTGCACAATAAAGCACATTTTCCCAACATTATTAAAAGTCAAATACCACAGAAAGAAGGTACAGCAGACCACAGACCAGGCAAAAAACTTTTAATTGATCTTAGCGTCTTGGCTAACAAGCCTTCAAGAGAGAAGAAAACCTTACAACTTTCAATCTTCTTTATATAGAACCCACAATTACATCAATTAAAATTAATTATAGATACTTAAAGAAACACCTTACAATTACAATCAGTATTTACCCCATTGGGTGATAATGTACCAAATTTCAAATTAAGCATAGTTTCTTTGTACAAAAGTTTCCTTTTAATTTCCATATCATCCCATCCTTGAACAGTATCTAAAATAGTAGCTCTTAAACACTCATTTTTACCATCATGATATAAACTATAATGTTGTGCTATGGGACTCTCTAATTTTTTATTTTTTATATCGCTCAAGTGCTCCTGTATTCTAATCCTAAACATCATTTTAGTTTCACCTATATAATATAGGTCACAGGAGTACTTCAAATACATAAATTACCCCTTTAGTGTTACAACATACACCAAACCTAGGGGGTAACACAAATCCAATTTATATTGTGAAAGTAAGGCACAACATATTGACACACAGAGCATTTTTCACATGACTTCATACCTCCTTATTCCTATAGTCTTATATAAATTTTCTGTAGGATTTTGAAACTATGAACTAAGATGTCTTTAATACTTATTATTATTAAAAGTCAATTTATTAGAGCCTTGAGGCTATGTACTAGAGATGATAATTGTATTGCAACTATGGAAACACTCAGTAAACAATTTCTAGCCAATGCACTTGTTTTTATGTAGGAAAAATGTTTAAGAAGTTTAAAGATAGAATTTTGAGACATTTATATGACACCAAAAGCAGGAATATGAAGAATGCATTGGCTAAGCATGCTGTTGAAAATAAGGGGCCTACTTTTTAAGTGTTACAATGCTTGTATGATAACATCAGGGGAGGTGATATTAACAATTATGTAGAGGGCAGAATTAAAATGGATATTTAGATTACAGGCTGATAAATATTCTGGATTAAAGACCAATGTATGTTTGAAACCTTCCATAAAAGGGCATAAACTGAACAGTTAGTTTAATTGGTGCTCATATTAATTGTTTTATTTAATTGGTGATTACATAGCTATATAAGTATTATATTGCAGTTTTTAGTTATGCATCTAAAGAAGCGTAGTTGCGTGAAAGCACTTATCCATTTGTTTTAACTAATAAATTTATGCTAACATTCATGGTAGCCTTTTTGGTTCTTTTCATACTTTCTATGCAATTACAGTGGACCTTGCTTCCCACACTTGGCTGAGTTAGCCCTTTTCTCTTATAGAAATATATGTTTGCCTTTCAGTGAGCTGTTGTTGTTGAGTCGCATGGCCTCAATCATGATACTTCTGGCCCATTCTGTTTATTCTTTGTATTCTGTAATGAACAACTGTACTCTACTCACAACATTTCCTTTTCTCAAAGTGCAGGTTCCTGTCTGCGAAAATAATCCTTATTTACCATACATAAAAAAACATGACTTAGCTGTTTCTTCCTTTTTGTGGTTCTTCTGCCATAATTAGTTTCGCCAGCATATATCATTTGGGGTATAAATGAAATCTCATGATACTCTTTCTTTTGGAATTTTTTTCACTGGACATGGTGTAATCTTGTACATCACATTTTAAGATTTTTTTTGTTCAAAGAAAAATCCCCACAACAAGGTATTTTTTACTCTTTGTTTATTCCCACCCATTGGAGTCCTAAACATATTTCCTGGGCATCATTAGAAATTGTGTAGGCTTTGTGTAGAGTCTATACAGTTACAGCACATTAGCATGATGAGCAGCAGCACACATTGACTATGCATGCTTCTCATTATGCTTACACATTTCTAAGCATCACTTCATGGCCAGCAGCAGTGTTGATGACCATGAAACAGTGCAGGGAAGCATGAGCAGAAAATGTAAACAAATCTGCTTGCCTGTGGACAAGCCTGCTATGCGAGCATGTGTGGGCAGCTTATATGAAGTAAGAGCAACTTGATTACAAGACGTAGGATGCGGGGGACAGGAATCTGTGAGAATGTATACTAAATACAATGTTAATAATGCAGACATAAGTATGAGAGGTATAAATGGAGAAAATGTACTCAGTTAATGCATTAAAATATGATTATGTCAAAAACAAACATTTTAAACAAAAGGACGTCTATATAAATGTAATAATAAATAATCTTGTTACGAATTATTTACCCATGTACATAATTAAATATGGGCATGCTAACAAAGGATGTGAGAGGAACACAATGCAACATTACAAGAAAAGGGAGTCACTATGATATTTAATGTTGATAACATGCTGAGTTGAGCTAACAGCTATTCAGGACATTGGATAAATTAGGGGTTATTTGCATACACTACAGTTATTGAATATGACATGTATATACTGGGAATGTATTTGTCATGATTGACTGGAGTGCTTTATTCTCCACTTCATCCTGTATAAACAAGAAGGAATGAGCCATTTCTGATGTGTCATGCACATCAGAAAGGGACATGTTTTACCATTTGCTGTCATTTAACAATTGTAGACTGGGTATATTACCTTGATACTTGTATTAGACAAGCATGTGTTTTATATTTCAAGTACATCATACGCATAAATAGCATTGAAAATGCACAAGTGACAAATGATATTGCAGATCTGACACTGAAGTAGTTCAAGGTCTCCATCCATAAATGGAGCACATCAACTAAATGATTATATAGGGCATGCTCACAAGAAATTACAACCAACACTACCATAACAGCATGTAAACAACGCAAGTGCACAAGAAAGTGTCCTAACAGAGGACTAGTCACACTTTATGATGATCTGGCATCATGGCATACAGTCAGAAATGTTTTGCAAGTCCTCATGTCATATAAAGCTGTACAGTGTTAAGAAAACAATTACAGGAATACATAAATATTTGGAGGAAGGCATGCAATGCAGTGCATTCTTATTTAAAAATAAAGTAATGCCTGTGAACAATCAAGGACATACTCAACATTTGCATCTTGCTAGACTTGTAACACATGCCAGGACAGATATCAGAAAGGTGTGTATCAACCTGTGATGCCACAGAAATAGGCATACTGTGTGCATAATGGCAAACACACTTAAGGGCTTATAGCATTTAACTGTTGTAATGGATATGGGTCCCCTACTTTGTTGGGTGATGCCTTAAAACCATTGCCATCTGACTGTGCCATAAATACTTCCTTTGCCTAAGCCACTCCTGTCTGACACAGGTATCTGACAGAAAGATGTTACCAGATTCAAACCCCTGCCTATCATATTGTATACTCTACAGAACTGTGTATTGACTTCATCTGCCACATGGCATAGCAATGGCTCTTGTTACAAATAAAAAAAAATTAATGTGTCAAGTAATAAGGGACATTTGAGGATAATTTGTACATATGCTATACAGGTCATTTCTGAATGCATGTGCTGTAGAAGCACTCACATGATGACATTGGCGAAACAACTGTTTCACTGGCAGGATATTACAAATTGACTTTATATTTCTCTAGAGTAAAAATTGTGAATAACAACTTTAGCTGTGCTGTTTGTGAAATGTCAGTACATTCATAGAACGCTGTCCTTGGGAATTGAACAGCAAGCTATGTTAGTCCACTGACTATCGATGTATATGAATCATATGCACCACAGCAGAAGTCTTAACAAAGCTGTAACAACCTATGTGAAGTCATTACATCATACAACTGTGTTGCAAATGCTTTCTATGAGATAAAAGGGACTGCGGAGGTTTCTCCCACTGTATTTGTGTATTATAGCAGTTGTAGATATCATTCATGCATAACAGCATTAGGACACACTGTACTTACAGTCAGTCAATGTGTATTTTGAGCACCTGACTGTGACAACAGAAACTACATGATTTTTTGAATAATGAATGCGCCTCAATGCAAGTGTTGTTACAACAGTAAGATATTTGGGTCTTTAAAACCATGATATCATGTTATTGATGCAAGGGGTATGTGTGTGCCTTGATTGCTTAAAAAAAAGATTGTTGCTATATGTCTCTTTCTGCTGCTATGTGTACCCAAACACATGTGATGTGTAATGCAGTCATCACTCTGACAGGAGTATGGAAATCATGCACAATGTGTGGATAATCACAGATTCCAGCACATGCCTTACGAAGGTAACAGCATACAGAACATTGTCTGATGTCCTTATGACACAGGAAAAGCCTTAGTAGTTATCATGAAAAAGTCAACTGTCATCCCATGCCACCATCATTATCCAATAAAGCATTTCTGAAAGAAAATATGAGCATAAATTATTTTAAGAGGGGTCCCAAGCTATACATATTCACAGCAGATAGATGGAAGACATTGTTACCTACATGCACATTCACTGTCATACTGACGCAAGTGAGTCTAAGGAGTAATGGCTGGATTTGAGCAGACTACCTAAGATCACAAAGTACAGAACACTACCGGAATCACACATGCCATATGAGATACTGTTTTACGATTGTGATAGTACAGATGACATTACCATTCTTTAATACAATGACATTCATCTAAAATGTATGAAGATGGTTCATGTAACAGCTACATGCGTTAGAAGCCTTCTCTCCACATCACAACAGACAAACACACATGCACAGTAGTCAATGATTGCTAGATTCAAACCTCCTTCCTCTGTACGTATGCAGACCAGAGACCAGAGAGCACAGTATCAACAGCTAGCACCACAGCATAACTGATACCACAACTGTGATGTAGTTAATTTTTGATATCATGATGTAACCATTGTGTTTCCAAAACTGGGTATTGCCTGGCTGTAATACAGATTTATAAGGTAGCCCTCTGGCAGTGAAAATATGTTTCCTAAGTAGAAATTAAAATATGGGTGTTGTCACAGACACAATTGAACATGGTTGGATTCAAATCCCCCTGGATATCTAATTACACAATTTGTAGAACACAGAATTAGCTGAAAGTGACACAGGAGAAGTTTGACTTGTAAGGGCAGTGAGTGCACTTTTGACATGATGATCTCATCAGTGTGATGCAGAGAAGATGTTTGTGGTATGAGTGGGATAAGGGATGGGGCATCTTCACCCATGTTAAACACATCCCCCACCTGGAAATTGATACAGAATGTCTGTTCTGGAAACTGTATGTACCTGATATCAAAGCCACGCACACATATGTTCACCATTGTGAGATTTGAACCACCTACCTGTCTATTTACACCATCTGGAGAACACAATATTAGCAGCAAGCATCAAAGGACAGGTGTGACTCCTAAGGTGAGATAGTGCACTTTTGACATGATGATCATGACAGTGTGTTGCAGGGAAAGATGTTTGTGGTAAAAAATGGGAAAAAGTGATGGTGGAATACTCACTCAGGTTTAATTTTTCTCATGACTGGAAGTTGATACAGCATATCTATTTATTTAAAAGTGGATAAAGTGCAGAGGGAGCTGTATCCAAAGTTAAATTTATTTACACAGCACATTTGATGAGGTGGTATCACCTGCCACTAGACCCCCCACACACATGCACACACATGCATACAAGTTCACCACTGTGAGAACTGAAACTCCTTCCAATCTAGCTACAGAATCTAGAGAACACAGTATGAATTCTAAGAGCCACACATGTCTTTAAAAATATGAAAATTCACATTTATAATTGGTAAAAATTCACTGTTTGGAACATCAGCTACTGTAAATCACAGGTTTTGGGACAAATCCACCTGTGTGGACAGGACAGTGTAACAGCACTGTGCTTGTATCATGTAATAACATACTTTTCTGCTAAGATTTATATATTGTCATTCATGTACATTGCATTACTGTCAGGGGCATGTACTTGTTTCAAAGTATGGGCTGTCAATGACTATCACATAGGTTCTTAGGTGTGTACTAGGCTAATGGCCCTGGAGCCTTTACAAGCCTAGCCCATAGGATTATCCTGGCATCGTGCCACCTGACATTAGTTCCCAGTGCCGCTGTCAAGTAGAGCCACTGGAGTGATCCCTGGAGTGAATTTTGTATTTCCTATCCACTCATCAAGATTTGTCTTGAAGAGGGCCAATGAGGTGCTCTGTTTGACATGTATGGGAAGTGTATTCCATAGCATGGGCAGTCTCTGGGTTATAAACTTGTCCCTCCAGCATGTTCTGTTGATTGTGGTAATGAGGTTGAGGTCTCTGGAGTGTGTGTTGTGGAAGGATTGGGATTTCTTTAGATGTAGCATTTCTAACAGAGCTGGGTCAGACATGGCTTTGTAAGTCAAGCAGAGATCGGCTCTAAGTAGGCGATATGAGAGAGAATAGTTAGAGGTTTTGAGTCTGTCCATATAGGACAACTGCTTAAGGCCTAGGATCATCTTTGTGAGGTACTTTTGTGGTCTCTCCAGTTGTTGCAGGTGTCTAGTAAGGTACATACCGAATGGGGCATTGTACTTGATTGGCCTAATGAGGGAAGAGTAGAGGGAGACAATGATCTCTTTCGTTCTGGGTGCAAAACCCTTAGTAATGAGATGTGCCACTTCAAAGAACTTTCTGACCACAGTGGCAGTGTGGTGGTCAAAAGAGAGGTTGCAGTCAACCCGTGTTTCCAGATTGCTTATAACACCTTCTGTGTTCAGTGGACTACCATCGATGTGGTAATGCATGGGACCTGAGTTTTTCCCAAAGGGGATGATGACACATTGTTTGGCAATGAGATTAAGGCCATGGTTCTGACACCAGTCGTTGTCTCAGTGAGGCCTTTCTGCAGGATGTCAACATCACTTGGGAAGTTAATAATAGCTCCCAACTTGCAATCGTCTGAGAACTTTGTCAGCCAGAGTCCCTTTGTGTTGGCCTGAAGTTCAGAGAAGTAGATACCAAACAGGAGAGTACCCAGGACCGAACCCTGTAGGACTCCACTCATGACTGGTCAGCAGTCTGACTTGGAGTCAGTTACTTTCACACTGTGGGTTTTATCTGTGAGCCAGTTTGCAACCCACCTAGTGATATAGGAGTTGATGCCTAGCTTATTGAGTTTTTTTATGATTCCTGAGTGGGGAATGGTATCAAAGGCCTTGGCCAGATCAAGGTAGGCTGCATGAACCACATTGCCTTCATTCACAGCTCTGGTGACTGACTCAAAGAAGTCGACCAGGTTGAGCAGGCATGATCTACCCTTCACAAAACTAAACTGTGTGGGATCCAGAGTTTGGAGATTCCCTATAACCTTGTTTATTAGTTCCATGATGATGTGTTCCATAGCTTTGCATGTCAGACTTGTCAGGCTAATGGGGCAATAGTTCCCAGTGTCTGTAGTCATGCCTCCTTTGTGGAGAGGGATGACTGTAGCAGTGTGCCATTCTGTAGGGACAAAGTCTGAGGTGAAGCTGTGATTGAACAGGACACACAGGTGTGGTGCCAGTTCACTCTGTATTTCATGTAGAACACAACCAGGGATGTTGTCATGTCCCATAGAAGCTGTATTCTTGGCCTTGGACAGTGCTGTTTTAACCTGTGCAGCAGTAATACTGGGTGTCTGGCAATCTACTGGTATTGTGATTGGTCCTTTAGGGGGAGGGGTAAAGTTGGCACTGAATCTGTCAGCCAGTATATTGGCAATATCTGTTGGCTCGGTATAGGAGGTGCCATTATGCAGTAGCTCAGAGCAAGTCTGGGTATTGCCATGGAGATTCTTTTCATAACTAAAGAAGGCCTTACGGTTGTCTTTACTATTTGCTGCAATTCTGTTTTCATAGCTAGCTTTAGAGGATTTGATGAGGGATCTCAACTTTTTGTTGAGGCTGATAAGGGAGGTTTTCCAGTCTTGGGACTTCACCTTATTCTGCATCAGTTTTTTCCTTCTGTTGTAGAGTTTGTTTATGGCAGGGGACCACCAGATTGGCTTCCTTTTTTTGGAGGAGACCATCTTGGTTCTATTGGGTATGGCGAGATCCATGCATTTGTGTACATGCTCGTACAATGTACTGGTGTATGATTCAGTGGTCATGCAACTATTCTCCATTTGCATGTGTGCCGTGAAGTTAGCCACCTCTATTTTTAGGAGCCCAAAGTTAGCTTTGGAGAAGTTTTTCATGGTGGTTACCTTTGTTGGGGGGGGGGGGGTGGATTTCCAAGGTGATTAGTTTGTGGTCGGATGTAACCAGGGAGAAATTGACTATTGGTGCAGAGCAATGGTTACCCATGTTAGTAATTACCAGGTCAAGGATGTTGCTCCTTCTATTGGGGGTAAGAACGAGCTGGTCCAGGGCATTGGAATTAATGAATTCTAGGAAACATTGGGCAAGTGTATTGGTACGTGAATAGTTTACCTAGTTAATGGAGGGTAGCTGAAGTTGCCCAGTATGAGAGTGTTAGGTTGGACCCTAATATTCTCCAGGGTGCTTAGGAATGTGGAGTGTGAGTCTTGGGACATGGTTGGGGACCTATAGCAGACTATGACCTGAATTCCTGTCTTTTGCAATGTTATCTGCACCTGAAGTATCTCTGATGTGTTATGTTGGGGTACCAGCTTGGAGGTGTGTGTATCCTTTATGAATATGGAAATACCACTGCCTTTGGAGCTTCGGTCCAAGTTCTGGGGTTGAAAGGTGTGTTATGAGTTATAGCCTGGTAGTGCAGGGGTGCTTTCTGCTGCTTTGAACCAGGTCTCTGTTACACCACAAATGTCAATGTTCTTCATTTTAAGGAGTGCTTCGAGTGAGTGAATTTTGAGATTTAGACTTCTAGCATTGAGCCGCATGACCATCAGATTGCATTTGTTTGTAGCTGTTACAGTGGTAATATGGTCTTTGGAACACAACCTAAAAAAGGCACTATAGGGGTGGCAATATCCTTGGCCAGTATCCGGAAGCCCAGGGGTGACAGTTGCAGGCCATCTCTGGCCAAGCATCGAGGTCTGTCAATCATGTCATCCCAGGCAGACAGATACTGGATTCCCTTGGAATGACACCAGAAACATAGCCAATTGTTGAAATCAGTCATTTTCTGCTTGTACTGTCTATCATTCTGGGTGATGGTAGGATGCTTCTCAGGGCTAGGGTCATACCTGTCTGGGCTACATAATCCGAGAGCTCCTGCATGTCTCTTTTCATGTAGTCCAGGGAGGTATGTCTCAGAGCATTCACACCCACGTGTACAATGACAGAGCCATATTTGTACCTGTTGTTGAGGGACCTGAGTGCTTGTGTTATGTGGTGGATCCTGGCACCTGAGAGGCAGCTGACTATTACTTTCTCCTTATTCAGCCTAGTGAGTGGTACTTCAGTGTGCCTCACTATTAAGTCACCTATGATTAGTGCGTTGGGCATGCTATTTTGCCTTAGGGGCTTTGGTTGAGTGGCAGACTGTTTAGGAGAGTTATGTGTCTCTTGATTAGTGTTGTGTTGTGGTGGTTGAGTGTGTTTCTGCCTTGGAGGCCTCTGCTGTTTGGGTAGATTTTTATTGAGAGCCTCCGCAAGGGTGGGTTTGTGGTTTGTGTTTTTATGTGAAGGCAGTGCTGGTGTGTGCTCTGGAGGGCTATGTTTAACATGTGGTGTGGTGCAAGTGTTGACCTTCTCTTATTGACCAGCTATTTCAGTCTTGGCTGGAGAGTGCGTGGCTTCCAATTTGGATATATAAGTGCATCTGAGTGTTGGGAGGTAATAGGAGACAGTTGTCAGTGTACATGAGGCAGTTGCTACATTGCCTCAGGATGCCCAAGTTCAACAGGTTAATTGGAGAAAGCACAGGGTACTGACCTTTAGACATGCCTGGTGGGGTGGGCATTAATAATAAGTACTGGAGCTGTTTCCTTGTAGAACATTTAGTGCTGGTAGCACTTTTGTGTGCTACAATAATTGCTGCAAGAAGTCTGGTAAAGTGCTAGACTAATAAGCTAGTAAATGTGCAGGAGAGGAGAGAACTAGCAGATCTAAGGGAAAAATTGAAGACCAGACTTCTTGACACCACTCAGAAGCTTACAAAGAGTACTGGATACAGCAAATCTGGATCTGGACTGGACTAGTTGCTGGAAAGGCGGGAAACAAGTACAAACATGGGCTTTTAAACCAGAAAGTTGAAAAAGATGGTAAAACTGCCAAAACGGCCAATAAACTACAGTTTCTGGGCCAGAAGTTCTTACCACTCCCATTGATAAGCTAGAAGGCTTTTCTCTAACACAGAAAGGCCTGGGGGGGGGGGGCTCAGAAGCTTACAAACAGTCCTGGACACAGCAAATCTATATCTGGGCTAGACTAGTTACAGTAAAGGCAGGAAACAAGCTTAGAACTTTTTTTTTTTTTTTACAGAAAATCAGCTAAAACAGCACTAAAAATGATTCAAATGCAGTCTAAGTTAGAACACTTGAGTTGTAGCAATATTAAAGCAAATACAGTTTAAATAAATGCAATTTATTCAAACGGTATTCTGAATTGAATTCAATTATTGTTTTATTCAACTCTGAACCGTTAAAAAGTGCCAAAAAATATACTTATCAGCTCTATATTTCCAGATTGTTTGAAAAGCACACTCAGTCAGAACACAAAGAGATTCTAGCAAGTTTTAAAACAGTGGATTATCAAGCAAGCGTTCGTGCCAGTTCAATCTGGAATTATTGCAGGCAAATAGCAACCCTTTAATGTATCACTGTCAGTTGTCTTGGCTTGTGCTTGTACAATATGCATTGTCAGTACAACCAGATGCTTCCTAAATGTGACAGTGCACTTCAGAATAACATTGATGGATTATGTATGAGAAGGTTACACACAACTGTAACACAGTTGCAAGTATAACTGTTGGCATGCAGACATACATTAACAGATTGACTTAAATGAGTCAACGTCACTCTGAAATCCAGATACCTTGGTTTCAAAATTAAGTAAAGACATACAGAAGTTATACAACTGTCTTCCTGACTCCCAGTGCTGACAAGCTCATTTCCACTGTTGATGGCAAAATATTAGTGCATGTGCAGTCATAGCTTGAGGTGCTGAACAGAATGGAAATTAGCAGTACTCTATGGTGTTCTGCATCAACTTTCACTTAAATAAGCAACATACATGTACAGTCATGTCTGAATCTGATGAAATACAAAGCAAATATGCTTTGTGGTCATGTTTCAGGTGTCATGATTTACATATTTGTCATTATAGTTGCAGTCCTTCAATATGTATATGTATGAAACAGTTGTTTCTGAAAGACATGATGGACCAAGCATGTTATTTCTGATGGAAACATGGCTTATGGAAACCTGTTGGAGACAAAGAGATTTATTGGATGACACAGAGGGAGTCTGAAGAGGTGGATAGTTGGTGACACGAATACAAATACAGACATTGTAAAACCTTCGTTTATGGTTAATTTCTGCACCTATTTGTGTTGTGTTACCGTTTGCTTTATTATCATAATTATTCAGGCAAGATCTGTACAAGACAGTCTTCACAATAGCACATTAATATTACAACAGAATAATGTTTGGTAAAGAAGATGTTTAGTCAACATTTACACCCACAGGAGTCAAAACCAAACATTTAAAAACACTTTGCCATACATCTGGATTCAAACTTTGGCAGTATACTAAGACAAATGTGCAGACCTGAGTATTATTTAAATATACCACATAAGAACTTCTACATCACAAAGTTCAAATATGACAACAGATTGAAGAAAAGGTGAATGAATGTATGTATTAGTCTTCATTAGCCTCATGACAGTGGTATACTGTACATTCAACTCCAGCTTGTTCAACAAAAGATTGTATGCTGCAGTGGTGCAGAGGTAGCATTGTCACCTCACAGCAAGATGTTCTCCGGTTCGATTCTCGGCTGGAGTGCCTTCTGTGTGGAGTCTGTATGTCTTCCCTGCATTCGTGTGGGTTTCCTCAGGGTGCTCTGGTTTCCTCCCACATTACAAAGACATGTGTCTGGAGCGTTTCTCCATGGGCCTCCACTGAAATTTGGCTTTGTTCCAATTAAGACTATCCGGGTTAATAAATATAAATAAATAAAAGATTAACCAAGCTATGGGTAGCTAATCACAATAGGAAGAAGGGCACCACAGTAATATGGCCAAAGGCAAAACCTGATAAGATTTTCCATAAGTCGTTTACTTTCATTTAGCCTGAGTTGCACTTAGTGCTCTGCACCAGACATTGCACAAATGCAGAGGGGGAAAAACTAATGACACAGAAGGGAGAAGATTCATAGATGGGGAGTGACGTAGGGACCAAGTAGATTTTGACAGAAACAGGATAATTTTGGCTCATAACAGTATGTAGGCAACAGCTACACATAAAACAGTGTTCTAAAAACAGTCAGTAACACTTAGCTAATGCCTGGATTAGAACCCTTGAAAGTATACAAAAAAGTTGGCCTATAGATCTGAACATGAGCTCATCACTCTAGAACTGCTACTTTAATATACTTTAAATGGGTTCTTATTACATTAACGAACACCAGATGTTCGAACTTGGAAGATCAAAATGTGATAACATCAAAACATCAGAACAGCGAATTTTTTTCCATGGAAAAAATTTGCTGTTCCGAAAAACACACACACACAACACAAGCACACCAAAAACCTTATAAACCTACACTAAACCTTACATGCACAACTATCTATGAACTAACCTTAACCCAAACCCTAACCCTAAGATCCGTCACTATTGCACACTTACCTTACCCGCACCCTAACCCTAAAGTCTGTCAATATCACACACTTACCCGCACCCTAATCCTGAAGTCCGTCACTATCGCACACTTACCTTACCTGCACCCTAATCCTAAAGTCCATCACTATCGCACACTTACCTTACCCACACCCTAACCCTAACGTCCATCGCTATCACACACTTTCCTTATCCACACCCTAACCCCAACATTCATCACAATCACACACTTACTTTATTTTTCTGTAAATTCCTAAATTCTGTAAATTTTTCTGTAAATAAACTGTAAAATGTAAAATCCCATTCTGTAACTTTCGCACCACAGTGGAGAAAATGTCGAAGCCGCAGAAACGTCCAACCAAATTCTTTCCCTGGGAAAGAATTCAGACTTCTGCGGCTTCGACATTTTCAACTTTCGAACTTCCAAGTTTGAACTTCTGGTGTTCGACCTTCTGGAAGTTTGATTAGGTAATAGGAACCCCTTTAAATCAGACAATTGAAGGGACAGTGAAAACCTCTTGAAGCCCAAGGGAAGTTCAGAGAGAGAGAGAGAGAGAGAGAGAGAGAGAGAGAGAGAGAGATGGAGAGATAAATAGCAACAGTATTGTTTTTGGGACTTGTAGGACCATCTTTATGGTGTGTTTAACTTACTTATTTCCTCATTGTTAATTTGTCATGCTCAGTAGAATAAAATGCTTGCTGTAGAGAACAAGAAGGGGTAGGAGAGTACAACCAACATTAAGACATAAGCATAATAAGGATGTCTTACAAAGTCTCCCTGTTAGGGATGGAATGTTATATGCAAATGCTTCCTTGCTGCAATAGTCAAATGGTATGCTAATGAAATGTAACTGTAGAGAAATACAGACATTTGCAGTTAGCCATATGATAGCAATATAAAGTCTCATGAAAAAAATGTTGATATACAACTGTAATCAAACCCATGATGCTCTGGAAAAACATCAGCCTACAGACAGGGGCATTATCTCAGCATACCACATAGGAGCTTCTAGTTAATTACATCCAGCAGCCTAAGAACTGTTACTCTGTATTCCTATAGAACAGCAGATTTAAGCACATTTGTGGGAAAGTAACCAGACTACTGCATCTAAAACTAAAATATTCATCTTTTGCCATATGAATTTAAACAACATTCACTATCACTCAACATTGGTGCACTGTGCTAACCTCCACACAAATGCTGAGAACAAAAAGGAAAGGCTTTTCAATGGGTGATTTCTGGCCATGTGTGTTATGTGTGATTCTATTTTTGTGACCAGATTAAATATAAAAAAAGGGGTTGATAGGACAGTGGTGAAATGGGGAGTAAGCAGAGGGTAGAATTTGTAGGAAGGTGGTGAGAGAGCACCATAGGTATCCACTTGTTCTGAACATAAATATAGTATTGTGCACACAATTTCATGACTTTGGAGAGTCACCACAACAGGGTTAGGTGCAGCAACAGAATAATGTTGTATAGTGAAGTGGACCAAATCAAGTGTGTCGAGATGATACATAGGCAAAGTGGAGAGGAATGTATGAGGCGTATTTTTTTGTGGGACAGGAGCCCTTTTTTGAGAGAACAATATTGGGGAAGGTGATTAAGAATGAGAAGATCAGGTAGGTAGTCTAGGTTGTGTAGCAGGCTCAGACATACAAGACAGACAGCGATGGTGATGAACACAAAATGGTGGATGACACCATGATTGGGGTTAGGTAGGTAGGGGACTTCAGAGGCACATCCATGTCCAATTTGAGAACAGTAAAAATCTAGTCTTTACCTTCAGAACTGTCATCACCTTCAGAACTGTCATCACTGTCTCCGGTGTCAGTTGCCTAGGTCAGTGCTGGATGTGATATTTTTTGGCAATACAATGCAGGACTTTTTCAAACCTGCAGATCTGTGCACCAAGGTCCCTCTTCATTATGCATTTCACCATTCCTGCCAGCTCCTGATGGTTGACAAAACTGCCACCTCCACTGCTACTACTACTGCTCCTGGGGGGTCAACATTGCACCAGCAGCAAGTCAGAGCTACCCGATGCAAGTGGAGCAGGTAGGGCAGGAATTGTGGGGCAATGCTGACAACCACTAAGTCAGAAATAAAAAACAGGGATAAAGCCTGGGAGCACTGGCGCAAAACCAAAACCCCCGCAGCTAGACAAACATTCCTAGAACTACGCAATAGAGTCAAAAAGCTAATAAAACAGGACAAATTCCAATACTACCAGTCTGCCCTAGACTCCTCACAACACAGCCCCAAACAATTCTGGTCCTCCATAAACTCCATCCTCCACCCAGGTAAAGTCAGTACCCCTCCTCCTAACATCCCTCACTCCTCAGAAAATATTGCTACCTCATTCAACACACACTTCACCCAAACCATACTATCACTAGCTAAACAACACAACCCCCCTCCCCTCCAACCCACACCTTCAACTAGTAATCTCCCCACTGCCTTCTCTTTTTTTCCTGTACCTACCTCCAACATAAAAAAACTCTTAACTAAACTTAAACCCACCAAATTAGCAGCAGACAACCTCCCAAGTGAATACCTACAAATCGGAGCTGATGCTCTGGCCTATCCAGTATCCATCTTGATTAACCGGTCTCTGTCAGAAAGTTACGTTCCCACATTGTGGAAAGTCTCACATATAATTCCCCTCCACAAAGGTGGACTCTCTGCAGAACTAACCAATTACCGCCCCATAGCTATTCTCTCTCCACTCTCCAAAATACTAGAGAGATGCATACACTCTCAGGTCTCACACTACCTCCTTACTAACAACCTCCTTTCCAGTACTCAGCATGGTTTCCGACCAAACCATAGCACCACCACTGCCTTACTCTCCTTTACTAACACTATCCTTTAGCATAAAAACAATGGCTATCTCTCCACTGCTACTTTCCTAGACCTATCTAAAGCATTTGACATGGTCCCACACAAACAACTTATCTCTGTCCTCAATAACCTATCCTTCTCACAATCAGTCACCAACTGGTTTCAGAGTTACCTGTCTGACCGCCAACAATCCGTTGTATGGCAGAATGACATATCTCCCCAACTACCTGACTCCATAGGGGTTCCCCAAGGATCCATCCTTGGATCCCTACTTTTCTCTGTTTACACCAATAACCTAGCCTCTGCCACCAAACATGGCACACTCATCCAATATGCAGATGACTCAACCATCATCTGCTCAGCCCAGTCCCTACCCAAACTGCAAAAAGTCACACAGGAAGCCTTTTCCTCTGTTGAAACATGGTTATCCGATGCCCAATTAATACTTAACCCAAACAAAACTAAACTGCTCATCTTCCAACCCACCAAATATACTCAAAACAACTCTCACTTTAACATCACAGCAAAAGACAGCACCACTATATATCCAACTGAACACACCAAATTGCTAGGAGTGGAAATAGACAATAAACTAAAATTTGACATTCACATATCCATGACCATAAAAAAGTCCACAAAAAACTAGGAGCATTATACAGAAATAAACAATTTCTCACCAAAGCAGCAAAGATTTCCATAGCAAATTCCCACCTTATCTCCACCCTACTTTATGCCTCTCCAGTATATACCAACCTAAGGCAATGTGATCTAAACAAGCTAGAGACCTGCTACAACAAAATCGCCAAATTCGCCACAGGTGCATCCTACCGTAGTCACCACTGTCTCTCACTTGCTGAACTGGGCTGGCTTGAACTCCCTCACCTCCTTCAGTGGTATCAACTCTCACTCGCCCACAAACTAGTAAACCATCCACTAAATGTCCCATCCCTCCAGAATCTACTCCAACCCTATCACACCACCAGACCACTAAGATCCAGCAACAAAAATCACTTGCAGATCACTAAAGCCAATAACTCTGCTGGTGAAGCACTATTCTCTTGCGCCATAGCCAAATTATGGAACTCGCTCCCACCCACAATTACCTCCGTACCATCTTGCACCAACTTCAAAACTTTATTAAAAGCACCTAAAACATGCTGGCTATGCCCTTGCAACTCCCATTCTAATATCATCCACCCCATCCAACTACTACCTTTCTTTCACCTCCACTAACTACCTTGATGATAGCAAGCTCAGATGCTCATAAGCCTAGTACTTATTATACAGCAGGAACTTCTCATTGTTACATTTGTTAATGCCTGTTATGTACTTCACTGATAAAGATTCTAGTTGTCTACTGATGTACTATGTTCTTCATCTGTAAATATGTTGTAAGTAATTTCTATGTTAAATTGTTAATCGCTATGTAATCCAATGTAGCTACTGTCTGTTTATTTTACTGTGGAGCTTTTCTCCCCGGGCCTCCGCTGAAAATGGACCCACATCCAGTCGGACACTCCCGGACAACAAATTTAAATAAATAAATAAATAAATAAAGATGTGTTGTGTGTTTGTGCTGCCTATGGTTGTGGCACAGCAGCTATCTGTGCAGGTATGATGGGCCAAACCCTGGTGGTCAGTCTGCCTCCCTCTGCTGATGTTCATTTTGTTTTCAGCAGCAAGGTATTAACAAAAAAAAAAAAATATATATATATATATATATATATATATGTGTGTGTGTGTGTGTGTGTGTGCGTGTGCAGTTATATTTAATATATATGAGGAGCTTGGGGAAACAGAGAGAATTTGAGTACATAAACCAATATGAGAAATACATAAGTAAACCTTGGCAACATCCAGATATGCTGTGAAGGCATTAATGTGTCATAAATAAATCATTCACACTGGTATGATATCACAAATAGAATCATATAATTGTCTATGCCATATTCAAGATATGATTCAAAGTAAATAAATGCATTTGCAAAAACTGAATTGTTAATGTCATCCAGTATTGCAGTTAATATTATATAAACAGTATCCTGTAAAAAATATCTCATGCCTGTTTCTAGGTATTGAACCCACGCACAATTAATCTGATACACTCATTCCTTAATGCAATTTCCAAGAACTATTGGAACGGGCATATATACTTGATATGAAAATAAAAGTACGTGTGCTCCAGATGATATGCAGTGACCATGCCTCTCAGCTGTCCAGATATTTACAGAATGTCCAGATTTTTACCTCATATGTTTGGTCTGTTCCTCATAAAATTTGTAGTTTTCTGGCAAATTGTTGGGAATTGAAGTCATTAAATAATGACGGACATTTAAATTTCAGTCATATCCTTCAGAAAATGCATGTTACCACACAACATGTTACTCTAGCAACTTTAAAAATTAAAAGAGCAATATTTTAAATATGTTCCTATTTTGGGCCTTTGTTCCCTTATTACTTTTGGCTTTATAAGGTTTCTTTCTCTAAGAGGTTGAGTGGTATGGTGCCAGTGACAGAATGAAAATACTTCTCTGCCTTGTAGTCAGACCTGAAGAATACTCAACCTATGCTTCTCTGAGGTAATTTAGTCTCTCCTGATACACCTACTGTTTTTTGGTATCTCTGTTGTAACTCTATGGTGGGGAAAAGAAAAAATATGAAAGCATAATAACTTACAGTGTTGGCTGGCTAATTAATGCTATATCACAGCCAGGTGATGGGTCAGTATACTTACACAACTGAAGGATTTTTGCAGTCTTAAATTCATCCTCCCATCTGCTCAAGAGGTCCCACTTGCACTTCTTCATGTCACTCTATTGGTGACAACATTGCTTCCCAGTGCATGGGATGCCAGTTGCACTGGAGACAGCCTTGTTCAAGCTATTCCAAGCATCAGCCTTATACTGAGGCCTGGTATAATCCCCCTGTAACAGCCTTAAGCTGTAGCACTTTACATGGAGTGCCACACAGATCATGGATTCCTCTACACCTCACCATTGTGCTCTAAATAGAACAAAATCCCTACTATCATCAGCTATGTCTGCAGCAGTCAAGCTGGAAATTGGATGGTGCAGTGGTGCAGCGGTAGCATTGTCACCTCACAGCAAGAGATTCTCCCGGTCGATTCTCAGCTGGAGTGCCTTCTGTGTGGAATCTGTGTGTCCTCCCTGACTTCATGTGGGTTTCCTCCCAGTGCTCTGGTTTCCTCCCACATTACAAAGACATTAATCTGCAGTGTTTCTCCCCGGGCCTCCACTGAAAATTAGCTTTGTTCTAAGTTGGACCTTTCTGGTTAGCAAATGTTAAATAAATAATACATAATAAATATGGGTCTGAATTGATGCTCACTTTAGATATTGCATGTAACAGCTTCTGCACAAAGATGCACAGCCTTGTTAACTGCATTAGTGGAATTGGAAGTACAGCAATGACTTGGCAGATATATTGTTACTGATAACATGTCAAATATGGCCATGTGTAGTGTTCAGTCTATTGATACATGTTTCATTATTAAACAATGCCATGTTTTATGGTGTTTGTTATAAGCATAGTTGGTTATAGGAAAAATTGTTTGTCATGTGACATAGTGGTTTGTTGGGAGTTACACACTGGTAGGACTGTGTAGTCCAACCTGGGAGTTAAACACACGAGGAACGAGAAGAATGAAATGTTAAACTTTGGTTACTAACTATCAGTGCCTCAGGAGAACTTAACTTTTTGCAGGGTAATTGAAGGTATGATAATGTAACAATGAATCGATATATACTTAAGAGATGCCTGCATGCCTGTGGCTTTACTTAATCGTGGGACTGCATTTCTATGTAAAAAGCAGTATTTGTGTTTGCAAATAAATTTCAGATACATGCAGTTACATAAGTAACACATGGTGACTTAACTTCTATACATAAACACACAGATATGATTTGTGATAACTCATAGTAATTATAACAAAAATATTGTGCATATCATACCTTTGCATGTGCATTCTAAATGAAAGATCCGAATGATCATGTTTAACATAATTTACACACAATATATTGATCTATAGCACACAGTCATGATACATTTGTTGCAGCAAACATAGTTATGGTATTCATTTCCATTTATTTATACCTTCCTAATCAAAATGTTGTGACAAATGACATTTTGAGCCCCTCCATAAACTGGATTTGAACCCTACATCACCATTCTTCATTCAGTAGGATCACTATACTTAAAAGTTGTGCAACAGAGAAAATTAACTGACATAATTTATTCGCTAAGTGCTATTACTATCCAGAGTGCTAACTGCAGTTTGCACTACAGAAGGCAGGCTTAGTTAAAATTTTCACTTTTTTCCTTAGGCAGTGAACCATGTTTGTGAGCTGCTGAGCAGAACACAAATGAAAAGCCATTAAAAAATAAGAAAAACAAATTAAAGGAAAATGGATATGTCTATCAATGACCAGTGTAAGAAGTGCATTAATGTGACACACTCATCCCTCTCACACCTCCTTGCCACATCAGAACTTTCATTTCTGGCACACATTATCATGACTTCAGTTAATGCCAAATAAAGGGCACAGACAACAGTTCACATTTTGTTAGCAATACTGAGAATAGCTGAGTTTCAAATGATGCAATGATATAACAAAATGTATGTATTTATTTATTTATCTTTTTTTTTTACAGGGAAATTACGACTTGGAGGCCCAGGGAGAAAAGCCCCATTTGCTTACACTGCATTACACTACTGTTGTCTGTGCCTTTTATTTGACCGCAGAAATACCTCACTAAATGAATCACAGGCCTAAAGCAGATGCCCTATGCTGACCGTCTAAAAAAAATCCAGCTATACTCTGTGGCATATCGTCTACTCAGAGGTGATCTCTACTTAACATACAAGGCCATGTCACACCCTGAGGTGTTGGACATGTTCCACTTAAAGAAATCCCAATCCCTCAGAGCCGCACGCTCCAGGGATCTAAACCTTGTCATCACAATGAACAAAGCATGCTGGAGGGATAGGTTTCTGACCCAGAGAATCCCCATACTCTGGAATAGACTGCCCATACATGTTAAGCAGAGCGCCTCCTTGGCCCTCTTCAAAAGGAACCTTGACAATTGGATGGGAGATAGGAAATTCACCCTGGGGATCACTTCAGCTAGACAGGGGTCCAGGGAAGTAAATATTGTGGGAAGAAATATCCAAGGAATTGTTATGGCTAGGCTTGTATAGACCCTAGGGCTGATAGCCTAGTACCAACCTATGAACCTGTGAAGTTCTAGTTTAATACAGAGTGGTTACATTTCTATTACATTTATACACAAACAGCAGTTACATTTATACATTCTAAGATTTTACAGAGGTGGAAGTTAGTAAAGAGAAAGGCCACTTGCAACTTAGTGGATTGTATAAACAGCAGTTATATAAAAAAATTGTTTTGTCATTTCAGTGAGAGGTTGAGTGTATTTTGTTTAACTCATTACAATAGAGTGATGTCTCCAGGCATTTCTGTAGTTACCTCCTACTGCGCCTCTAGGCATCAAATATTGCCTGTTCATATTTGCATTAATAATTCCAAAACCATGCTACATACAAGGTATCAGAATATTTTATCTTGAAGCATACATAATGTATTGATATATGACAACTGTATTGATATATGACCTCTGTCAATTAGTATTTGTTAGAACTGTAAGGTGATAACATCATTTCTTAAAGGCTGAAGCCACACCCACTGAGAGTTAAAGGTACACACTCAGAAGAGCTGAAGTGGAGGGAATGAGTTAAGAAGAGTATTGTATGATGAAAACAAAGTCTCAATGTTGTGATGAGCATCTGCAGGACCAGGATTGGTTAAGATGTTGTTTAAGCAGTGGTTAAAAACTATTGAGTTTGTTGGAGAGTTTTAGTTATGTGGGGATACTATTCCAGAGTTTAGCAATGTAGTGGGAGTAGAGCGAGTCTCCTGCAACATTATTTGACTTATTTGCAAGTAGTAAGAATTTGTTACTGGACAGCAGAGGTCAGTAATAAGTTATATAGTGCAGGGCTTTTTTCTGGATGATGAATGAGTTTGTGGGCTGTAGTTAGTTGTGAATATGTTAGGTAGTTGTATAGTTCAAGACAGTTTAATTGGTTTAATCTATGATAATGGTGGGTCATATATGGGAGCTTGGTGGCAAATTTAGCTATGTAGCAGGAGGCAAGTTTCTTTGAGTATTGTTTAAGTTTGTTAACATAGGAGTGGCATATAAGAGAGTTAGCAATAAGAATGTGGTGGCTAGAGTTTTTCTTGCACTATGTGTAAGGAGTCTAATGCTTTTATAAAGGGAGCCTAGTTTTGGTGAGTGGATTTAATGGTGTTCAGTATATGCTGGTCATATTTAAGACTGTCATCTGTTATAATGCCTACAAGTTTACTGTGAGTTACATTTTCAATAACAGTATTATTTGTTAACTTTATGGCAAACAATTGATTTTGACTCTGGCAACTTTTTAAGGAAAAAAGCATTAATTTAGTTTTCTTGGGGGTGTTTAGTAGGTTTGATTCTTTGAGTCAAGTTTCTACAATGAAGAAAGATTTTTGAGTAATTCATTGGAGCTTATTTATTATTGAGTTGTCTGGATACTGAATTAAACTAGCATGGTAAGTAGAGGAGTGGAAGTCATTAATAAATATATTAAATAGGAGAAGACCCAGGATAAAGCCCTTAGGGACACCTGTAGTAACTGGTTGAAATGATGTGTAGGTTTGTTGCCATTTAACAGCTTATTGCCTTTCCAGATAGATAACTAAGAAACCACTGTCGCAAAAGGAAATACTGCCAGCCCAGCTATCTGGAATTTTGTAAATAATTCTATGTCATTTGTGAATATTGATATGATTCAGACAGAAGTGTGTGTAAAGGTGTAATGTATTGAGCTAAAATGTAACCACAGCATGCCTGCTAGCTTAGAAAAGAAATGTATATAAACTATTGTAATTGTGTAAATGTATATGTTTTAACAGTAAAAACTAGAACATAGAGGATTAACTTACAAAACGTCAAGAAAATAAGTTGAAATTAAATTGTTTTACGATTGTGCTATAAAAGTTATCTCCCAGTTTCACTTAAGTAGCAGACAGAATCTCTTGAGTTAGACATTTTTGTATTGTCTTGGAAGAGAAGTAATTACTAGGTCTGGGATGCAGAAGTGTTTTTTTGCTTTATGACTTCCTAGCAGCTGCACAGCTCTGATCCAACATTTGAAGGCTATGTATTTTTCACACAAAGATGTTAAATTCTGTTAGTTTCTGACAAAGGGAGTTTAGCTTGGGAACTAAAAGTCAGGTGACAAAAAGTGATGTCATCCAAGCTAACCCAGCAATAATATTTGATATTAATTTAAGAACTCTCTCAGAGAGAGACTGTGCATTTTGTATTTTGTCTTTGACCTGGAAACATCCACTCATCCCCACATTCTACACTTCTGCCTGTGTGTTATTCTGTAAGCAAGTTTTTAGGTCATAGTAAGTCTTTTACATTCAGATTAGGACTATAGTAAAGTATAGCTTAGATTTTTTTTTATTTATTTGAGACTGTCATGAAATGTTGTTTTAAATATTTCCTGTGATTTTGAACTCTGAAGTCACTAACAATACATATTTGATATTGTCTTGTTCTTTTGTTTATTATTAAATATATTTAAACCTATCTTTGTGGCTGATATTTGTGAGACATATTTATGCTGTTAGAGTACTTGCATATCTATATGTTGACACTGTACAGGCCATTCCTAAATAGCCTTGCTCTTGGTTAGACTGACATTTGGATAATAGTAACATTACACAGTAGGATTGGACACCCTTTGTTAAGGGCCTTAAGTAGCTGATAAAGAGTTGGTTGGTGGCAGTTGGAACTACCTTATAGACTGGGCAGAAGGGGGTATAACTAATAAACCTGTGCCAGCCTTTCCCAGGTGTGTATGTGTGTGTGTGTGTGTGTGTGTGTGTGTGTGTGTGTGTGTGTGTGTGTGTGCTTGTATATCAATCAAATCTCAAAGCGTGTATGTGTGTCAGCTACTTGGGCAGGGAAATGAAGCACTAGCTGGACAGAGAGGGTGCTAGGGGTTTTGGCTTGGCTACTCAGCTGAGATCTCAACCCTATAGCTGTGCCAGTGGGGAGTCTTACTGGGGATCTGAAGAAAGAGGGAGAAATCAACCCCAGACTGACTGTGATCTCTGTATGTGCTTAAGGGAAATTGCACTTTATTGTGTGTGTACTTGTCATCTTCCCAATGTGTACATTCCCCACTGTAGCCAATGTTGAGGCTTGAGGCTCCTTAATTACTGGGCCAGTGCAGAGGCATCACAACCACAACAAAGAGTATTGTGAAAGTCCTATTTAGGAGAGTTGAATGAGCAGTCGTTGGCGCAGGGCAGTATCAAATGACTTTGACAAGTCTAAGAACATGATGGACACAAGCAGGCCATTGTTTCTATGTTGGTTTATTATATTGGTAAAATGTCGTAAAGCAGTAGTAGTGCTGTGCTGGGGCCTAAAGCAATGTTATGTTTCTGAGAGTAGGTTATTTGAGGTTAGTTATTGCATCAGCTTCATATGGATGCATTTCTCTAATATTTTGGAGAGAGGAGAGATAATCATCATTTGTCTGTAGTTATTGAACTCTGTAGATGTGCCAACTTTGTGCAGTTGTATGATGAAGGATTTCTTCCACTGTAATGAGACATATTTTTATGCTATGGACATATTGATTTTATGGATACAGGGAAGTTTATGATTTCTCTGGCCATTTTCTGGTAGTCTGATGGTAGTTGATCTACAACTACAGAAGGAGTTTTTAGTCTAACAATCAACTTCCTTATGAGTGAGGTAGGTACTGGACTAAAACTGAAGAGCTGTGGGTGGTTTTGATTGGACAGGAGTAGAGAGAGGGAGGAAGATATATTAGTGTCTAAGCAAGATAATATTGATTGTATAAAGTAGGAATTAAAATGTGTGGGGATAGAGTCTGTCATATTGTCTGTTTTTGAAGAGGCGGTGAGGGTCTCACCAGGGTGGAGTAGTTTATTTAGTGATGACCAAAAAAGTTTTGGATTGTTTTTATGTTTGTCTTCTAGGTTGGTATACCATCTTTACTTACCTGTTTGACATGGAGTTTTACAAGGTTTCTAATATGTCTAAATTGTTGGAAGGCATTTTTAGTTCTATTTTTGTACCATTTTTCCAGGCTTTATCCCTTTTTGTCATTATTTTTTTTTGTTTCTTGCCATGGTGCAAGATTTGACTTTACTCTTGGTTCTGGATTATTTAAGAGCTGTAAGAATATGTTATTGAAGTGTTCTAGAGCAGTAACTACTGGCATTGTTCTAAGTACATTCCAGTTATATTGTTTTAGAGTGTTTTATTGAAAATATAGTTGCTAAAATTGGTTGTATTTCATATTTGATTATAGATAACATGTTTATCTAGGTTATGGTGAGTTAGTATATGCTGGTATGTGGTCACTTATGCTATATGAGAGGCAGCCTACTTTTGTCAGTTTGTCTGGTTTGTTTGTAAGAATCCAGTCTAATGCTGAGTGTCTCCCTGAAGTTTTATTGATTCTAGGTGTGGTTATTAGTTGTTTGAAGTTGAACAAGTTTATGGATTCAGTGGGGGTAGTGGAATTTATGAGTTGCCAGTCTATATTTAAGTCTCCAAGTATTATAGTTTCATGGTTAATTTGTTGGGATGTCCAATACAGGCTGCTTTCAGTAGTATCAGTGTTATTCCCTGGTGGTATATAAATTGCTGTTAAACATATAGTTTTCCTGTTGATTTTTAGGAGTATTATTAGATTTTCAGCATTGTTAAATGTGGATATTTATGTGGAAGTAAGGTGATGGTTATGGAATTTTTATAGATGATTGCTAAACCTCCTGCACACTTGTTTTGTACACATGACACATGTTGGGGGGGGGGGGGTGATCTCATTATCCTTTATTTCTTTTTTTAACCAGGTTTAAGTAGCTATGACTACACCAGGAGTGTATGTGGCAAGGTAGGCCTGTATGTCATGGATTATATTACACATACTTCTTAGGTTCATATTTAGTAAGTTGAGTTTGGATCCTGTTTTTTGCTGAGATGTATTAGGTAACTGGTTTATTTTTGGGTTGGAAGTGATGGCTTTATGAACATTAAGACTTGGGTTGGGGTGAATATCTCTGCTCATTTTTTGAATTGATATTTTACAGAGAGAAAAGTGTGGACAGTTATATTTTTGTCTCGGTTTGGTATTTGATCATAAATTTATATACTTAGTTTTGAGATATTTATACATAAATAAACCAAATATGGTTTGTTTATGGAGACAGGGTGTTATGAAAAAATCCAGGCTGGGTAGATGTTGATATTCTTTGTGAGGATTGGTTGAAGCCCTAAGTATTTGAAGGAGATGGATTTGATAATTGATGATGAAGGCTGGTAGACTGAGGAGGAATAGTAAAATAATCTGAGTTAGTGACATCTTATTTAATGTGTGTTTTATCTTTGTTGAAAATTAGGATTAGAAAATTTAGTACTGGGTTGGTTGTAGAGATGTAATGTGATAGCTATGGAGGCAAGGATTAAAACAGTTGGAGAGAGAATCTTGGGTGGTAAACAAAAGTGAGTATTACTATTGAAAGCAATTGTATTTATTGTTTTCTTCTGGAGAGAACCAATGGTATTGGTTTGAGGAATATGTGGGTGGTACTATGGAAGTATAAATGTAGAGTAAAAAGAGGTGTGTGGGAATTGAGGGTAGGGTAGGGTAGGGGAGTGGAGTGAGCCTGAGAGTTAGTAAGGGCAAATAAAACTGGTTGAAAACTTGGAAAAAAGACAGAGAAAAAAACAATCAGTAACTTAACTTAAACAACCACAAATCTGCTGAGATAGATAAGTAAAAGGAACAATCCAGTTTAAAAGGCCTCTAAGCTATAAGATGAAAGTCTTGATTTTGTAGTTGAAGGACACAATTTTAGTGGGAGAGTTAGTCCAATAACACCTTGACCTGAGCAATGATGATAAAGTAAAAAATTGCTCTTGACTGTTTGAACAACTGTATAGTGTAAGGAGGTGGACTGCTAAAAACAATGAACCAATGGAACTGCTATGGTCTAAGAAAATGGAGCTATTATGGTAGGCACAATTCTTTGTTTTAGGTTGCCATAATATTTATGATTTATATAAAAATATAACCCACAGACTGGTGTTCAAACTACAGACTCCACTGTTACATGTATATGTATTTGCTTATAGGGACACTTTTATAGCAAACTAAAATCACACTAAAGAGACAGTTGAGTGTACTGAGTCAATGTTGACTGTGCATAAATACTAGCTTAGACCTGAAAATCATTTAATAACTGTCTTGGACAAGGAGAAATAAGAAAGGAAGGGGGCAGACCAAAGGTGACTTCCTTGAAGGCATGCAGTTCAACTAAAGAAAGACAGGAGGGTATAAATAATGGGAATAGCAAGTCTGGAAGAAGTGAAGAAATGATAAGAGAAAAAAATTCATTTGAGTAAGCGCAGTATGAGTAAATGTCAGTGTTTGTTAAGAAGTAGAGGGTAAAAGCTGACCAGCAAAATGTCAGTGGAGGAAGGTTTATAGACTATAAGGCTATCGCTTATAATCTAGGACATTGAAGCACTTATCTTCAGGCTATGCACTATGCAGGCTAAAATACACTCAGAAGACTGGATACCCCTAACACTTACTTAAAGCACAAGGGCAGAGGTGGTACATAGTTTGTCCTAAATAAATTGTGGGTGGATTGAGTGGACCCAGACTGTCTACTGGATGCGCCTGCTGGGTTTATGCTTTAGGGATGTTTCCAGTGAATTCAAAGCACAAGGGCAGAGGTGGTACACAGTTTATCCTAAATAAATGATGGATGGATTGAGTGGACTCAGACTGCCTATTGGATGAGTCTGCTGTGTGTCTATGCTATAGGAATGTTTCCAGTGAACCCTGTAACTTCCTTGCACCCAGCTAGAGAGGGAGAGAGAGAGAGAGATAATGTGTGCCAATATGTATTCACACCCCCCCTCTGTAAAATTATCTGTATACTAAATTTGCGGCATGCATCAGCTGTCCTTTTTCTGTAAGCTCAATGCACCTACACTTACACAGAAGGCAGCCCAAATAAAAATTTTCACTTTTTTCCTTAGTAAGTGAACAGTGTTTGCGCACACTCAAGGGAAGCATAAATGCAAAAGGCATTACAAAAAAGAAATACATTTAAAAATTACCTTGTATTGAAAAGTAACATGTATAATGGATATATGTAGCAAGTAACAAATTGTTATAACATCTGCTTTCAGCATCACAAGTCACATTTAGGTTATACATCATCAGAATTTCACTTAATCGCAATTGATGTAAAAGGGGACACACAGAGAATGATAGGAGGTAATTCTTACCACAGTACATACAATTTCTCCAGACATAAAAGTTTACAATATAATGTATTATTGTCATGATGAGTACTTGTGAGATATGGATAGGTTCTCCACCAGATATGATGCATTTGTCCACATAAGTCATGTTACTGCCTTTGTATTTGCACACTCTACAAAATGTCAAATGCTACAACCTCTATAGCATATATTGTTATTAATAATGGGAAGATGTGAGTTTACTACAAAAACATATTTGTCACATCAGTTCATAGGCACTGCAGGTAAGATTTTTATCTTTTATCACATACTTTAGCCTGTTCATTTCATATATGACATTGGGTGTCAATATTTATTTTGACTCCAGTCACTTCACTTACACCTTGTGCCACAGACATAGTTAGCTGACTGATGGGATTTCTTCACTCAGTACTGTACATAGTGCTGAACAAAGTGCATCAGCGCCAGTCTCAATTGTGCTACTGATGACATTCCAAATTAAATTTTTCAGTTTTTACCTTTGGAAGTGAACTATTGCTCACTGATAGGGAACACTGCCAGTCAAGATTGAGTGTGGCCAAACTGCATACAAAGGATGTGGGAAACAATATATAAAGTAAAGGAAACATTATGAAATTTTTTTTAAACTGTACATTTCTGATGTGAACTCCACTTTCTTGTCATTCAACATGAACATATGCTACTTAAACATCAGTACCTTCACCCAAACACCACCCTCTGTGGGTTTGAGCCATCAAACCAGTGAGTTAGCAGCACACAATTGAGATTACTATCAATATTTGCCACAGAGACAGACAAATGACTGAAAGAAGAAAAAGTAGATTACATATAAGGAAGATGTGAGGTTGTATCAATTCACATTACAACTGCAGCAGAAACAAGCTTTGAAAACCTTCCTTTGAAATTTGCCAGTAGATGTGTGGATGAATGTGATCTTTAGCAACAGTTAACCTGATATTTCTTTACAGAATATAAAGCAAGTATTCACAACACTGCAGCTGTTTTTCTGTCTATTTTCTGAGCAGCATTCCCTTATCTATGATGTAACAAAATGCTATCTCCTTTGCATTGCTGTTGATGTGTTTCAGTGAGTAGGGTACATACTTAGAATTGCAGAAGTAGTGTTACTCAGAGACACAAAGCATGGTCATAAACAAGTCATAGATATGTTATTAGTATTGTTACCTTAACTCTGTTAATGTAATCCCAGAATTTGTTGTTAAGTTTCCTTTCCATGATACACCCTTGATAAGTGTACATTGAAGAGAGCAGGCTGTGATTGTTCCTGAAGTCAGAATAATCATCCACACTTGCAACCCCTTTAGCAAGTATCACTCTCTGGTGCTTGTCTTTGCAGCGGTAGGGCACTGCTTGCAGATGTGTAGTTCCTTACACCATGTTTACATTCCCTGTACTAGGTGCAGATTTTGGAATTCATGAATGCCTATGAGTTCACACCTTATTTGCATGTTCACTGTGCTCAGAGGGCTCAATCTGCGCTACATCTAGTTAATTGTATAGGGAACAAAAGTGTATCATTGTAGGAGAGACTGTTTGAATCCAGAGAGCTCCAAGCTGCTATTTGCTTTGAAAATTTATTTCTAGTTTCACAACTGACTTGATGCAAAGGTATGCTGCTGATTTTTATAAAATGCTGTATTTCAACTGGGTTTATATTAGATGCTCGAAGTTACTGAACTTAGAATACGATATGATTGACACCATATCGTCGAAATCCAGTAACATTGAACATCTAATAAAAACATCACGAAAAGTCAAAAAATAGACCTACTTGCTTTAAGCAGGGGGAAAGCCCACCTGCACCCCCACACCCCCCCTGCTACTTAAATATTCCAACTCTAAGACCGCACTACATTGAAGTAAATGGAAATCTCCATTTATGGAGATTTCCATTTACCTCTTCGATGTTCTGCGGTTTCACTGTTTATGTGTCGACAATGTCAGATTCAACATTGTGAATGTTCACGATTCTGATATAGACCCATTTCAACCTTACATATGGATTGCATTTCACAATATACGCATAACTTTATAGTCTGCATTGTTTTTCCTTTACTGGTGACATAGGTATGCATATCAATATTTTTTTTCCATTACACATTTGTAAAGAATGTAAAATGACATTATGGATAAATTTTCTATGCCACTCTGATTGCCGCACAAACTTAGACAAACTCCCTCCCTCCCTCCCCAGTGTTAAAATCTTTACATTATGTAAAAACTTTTAAAAATGCATTATTTAGGATAGGGACCACTTACTAACGAATTATTTTAAATAAGACTTCACCATCAATAAGCGAATGGTCTATCTGTAACTCTGGAAATGTTATGACCAGTTGTTTTATAAAGATAAATACAGATACATGTTTTTTAAATATATAAAAAGTCATGATGTGATATGAGAACAAGCTGTTAGTATAGTAAAAGCATGACTGGATGTATTATAAAATATGTAATTTAAAAAAAAACAGTATAAGTGAATAACTTGGTCTATCTGATACCCACACCCAAGTTCACAGGGTCAAGCCCACCATGACATTATGGGTGTTTTGATAAACCTAACCTCCCCCTATATGTCCCCTTTGATGTAATGTGAGGTGACAACCCTGGACCCACTTACTAATACTGAAATAAATAGCTCTGACAAAGTGTACTCAGTCTATTAAGCAGTGCTCATTTGCCAATAAAGGAACTTCCACTGTAAACTGGTCTGAGTACTTGTCTTTATTTCAACTGAGCTTTATAACTACAGATTTACCTTCTCCAGGGACCTAGACTCAATGGAATGCTATAACAGGAAGTACCTCAAGACCACAGGAGGAGGAAGCATGGGAGGATTCTCTCCAGAAGCATCCCCCACTGTAAAACCCACACCAGGAATATCTCTCCTTCAACACAGGAAAGTGGATATTTATGTTTTGTGTTTAGCCCTCAGTGACTGTCCAAGATACTGAGTTTTCTTGTTTGCCACCACCAGGACTAGGACCAGGCTGTAACCTGTTTTAAAATGTGTTTTGCTGAGGTAAAAGAACTGTAATAACAGTTAGTTGGAAATTTCATTGTTTGACCAATTTTCAGCTTTTAGTCCTTGTTTTCCCTCCTCAGATATCATAACCCTAAATAGGTATAAAATTATGATGTTTTTTTAATTTAAAGTATGTTGTTCATTGTATATTTTGTATATGTTATATATTATCATATACTATAATTATTTATTCATATTTGTTATATAACAAACAATTGTAAAAGAAAATGAAACTTGTTACTCCCAACTCGTTTATATAACTTAACCAATTGTAAAGCAAATGAAAGTTGTTATTGTCAACTGAAATACCTAAATAAATTATCAAATGTAAAACTCTTACTAACAACTGCAGTTTCTGTATTCTTGCCCAAAAGGGCCTGCGTTCTGGCTGAAAGGGTCTTTGGACCAGCTCACTTACCTAGTCAACAAACAAAAAATAATTTCTTTAAGAGGGAAGTCTGTTTGCCACAGATAGATTGATCAATGCTCAGAAAATTGCACCTAAAAAAGTGTCAGCATCTTGTCATGGCAAACAAATTTGATTTGGAGAAGGGCAACAATGTCTGTGCTGAATTTTCCTCACTTTTCTCCCTGTCTTTAAGTGTGTGTGTTTGTGTGTTCTCAAAGTTGGTGTTGATATATATATATATATATATATATCTATATATATATATATATATATATATATATATATCTATATATATATATATATATATATATGTATATATATATATATATATATATATATATCCATGCATGTACACACACACACACACACACACACGCACACACACACACACACACACACACACACACACACACACACACACACACACACACACATAAGTAGCATAGGGTGCCGGCCCACAGTTAGAAATGCCTTTGTGTTTTGTGAACTTGGGAGTACCACTGTTTTGACTAATGACCTCCCAAAGTTTTAGATGTTTTGAATTCAAATAAACAAGACAAGAATATTCATAGATCCCATGAGTAGTCATCCCCTCACCCTACCATACACACAATGCAGTAGACAGAGAAATGACAGAAATTAAAGTCAAAAATAATGATGGATTATTATGTTCAAGAAAAAAATATACTGACAAAAAATTATAAGCATTTTCATCTGTAATAGAGGTGTATGAAGTCTTTATTTCAGAAGAAAGCACTTAATCTTTTGCCAATAACTTTTTCTTGAACACAGAGAATGTAGACATTCATCGTGGTTTGTGATTTTTGGTGAACATACTTGGCATTTTTGACATATTAGGCCATACTACAATTGCATGAGGTCTGCTGTATTGTTATGCATTTAGGCAAATTCCTCTGACTAATATGACATTTAAAAAAAATACTAACGTGCAGGACTGAAAAGAAAAACTGATAATCAAACAAACGGTCCAGGCAGCAGCAGGTGTCAGCTAGTAGAAAGGTTTATTTTTTTAAAAATTCACCACAAGCGCTTTCACCCTAACAACAATACAGGGCTTTCCCTATATTGTTGTCAGGGTGAAAGCACTTGTGGTGAATTTTTAAAAAAAATAAACCTTTCTACTGGCTGACACTTGCTTCTGCATGGACCGTTTGCTTGATTAATATGACATTTTATGTGATTGAAAGATTGTTTCTTTGCAAATTTTTTGCACTGGGGTAAGGAAGCCTTTTGATTGAATGTGTTTTATATTTTTCTCATAACTTTTGATAGCATGTCTTTTGTCAATTTTTGTTATTTTTGTTAATTTTTTTTTTTTTTTTTTTTTTTTTTTTTTTAGGTATTGACCTGTGGTTTGCTTTTCTTTTTTGATTGTGAGATATCCCAGACATATTTTACCCTATTTTTTGTTTGCTTTTCTCCTAACATTGTATGACTGTGGAGTTAGTATATATAGGGGAAGAGTATAGTGGCAAGGTTTTTTAAAGAAACAATCTGCCCAAACAGTTCAACAATCTACGTTTCAAAGTAGTGTGTCTTAGATTATTTTAGGGAAACTTAATAGATACTAAAATGTGTGTTATCAGTCACAGATAACCAGCTTCACTGTTCAGAAAAATAGTGTGGCCTGAAGTTACTGAAAGCAAGCTTGTACAAAAACAAGTGTTTTAACTTTAGGTTTTAAATATAAATGAACAGGAAAACTCTGCAAAAATATCAGTTTTTCTCATCACTAATTAAACTTCCTTCTCTTTAATCAGACTTCAATAGTACTACATAGAAGAAAATATATATTTCATATTACGTTTCTGGTTTTCTTTAAGTTTCTGATTTACAACTTTTATTCACAGCATTTTATATAACTACCTGTTATTTTCCTGGTATTTTGTGTTACTGCATCTTTTTTTTTTGATGTGTAGGCACATGAATTTACACTAAGGTTATCATGTACATCCCTGATTGGGATATAAGCACTATTAAGTGCTTGCAAAGGATGACAAGAACTTTTAAATCTATCTACATAAAGGTGTCTATGGCAAGTTATCTTATGGTCCATGATATATTTTGTTTAGTATTGTTTGTATGTTCCTATGTTGTATTATAAAACTAATGTTCAATTGAGGCAAATCAGTGAGAAGGGTGAGGGATGGTTATATGAAAGACAATAATTCTAATTGCAGAGCTATTAAAATAAATTAGAAAGCAACACAGGGCAATTCATCCTGTGTGTAAAGTATTAGTCACAACTGTCAAATTTCTTCTACATTAGTTAGAAACTGTGATCTGGCACCATAGTTCTAAGTTTAAAAAACAATTAACTTATCTTTCAAGCCTAACATTAAACTATTTCATTTAAATGCTATGCCAAATGAATATCAAAGGAAACAATGACTTAAAAAAATTCATGCAAGTTTCTCCAAGGGATTAAAATTTCCAGTGTTGGAATCATTAAAGAAGGCATTACCTTTTCACTCAAATTATCTTATTCAGGTTATCAATATGGATTCCTGTTTTTATTCTGAATTAGAATGTATTCATTAATAGGATGGTGGTGCTTAATTCAAAGTTAGTATGGATGTTTTTGTGTTTTTAATAAGCAGAAAAATTATTCAACATTTGGTTTTCCAGACTCAATTGACAGACTTTCAGTGCACATTTCCAGTGAATAGTACCGATTTTTAAAATATATTTCAAGGCCTTTCTCTCAACTCTTGAAGGAAGACGATGAGAGGTTTGCAGGTAATAACACCTGGTGGAGAGTAGTAGTGAGTAGTAGTAGCAGTGAACAATACCAGACCAGGTAGAGGGATTCTAAAACAAAACTGTCTGGAGTGTTCCTCCCCAGCCTTCAATGAAAAGGGCTTGTTGGAAGTTGTTATTGTGCTTAGGAAATGAGCTTCTTATGAATTTGTTTTATAAATGTAGTTAAAATAAATATTTAGTGCTGTATTGAGATACTTGTTGTTTGTTTATTGCTTCTTTTTGTTTATCGGGATAATTGAACAGGATAAACAAGCCCTTTTCATTGAAGGCTGGGGAGGAACACTCCAGACAGTTTTGTTTGTTTGTCTTTCGGCTTTTTCCAGTTAAGGGTCGCCACAGTGGAACTCTGGTCCACTAATGATTGGCAATAGGTTTTTACAGTGCCGAGTTGCCAGCTGAATGCCCGAAGGCATGCCCATTCACGCATATCTTTCGGAACACCACTCGACTGCGGGGAGGACATGCAGACTCCACACAGAAGGCACTCCCTGCACTCCAGCCGAAAACTGAACAGGAGAACCTCTTGCTGTGAGGCAACAACGCTACCGCTGCACCACTGCAGAATGCTCCACACAGTATGATATTAAAATTAACATTAAGATATAAGTAATAGAAATATAGTTACAAAAAAGTAGATGCAGGCAGCAGTGCTAATATAAATTTATAAAACAATTACAAATTTAAAAAGAGATAGTAAGATTTATATAGCATATGATAATATATTGTTATAATTGTTTTGGTTTTCAATGGTATAAATTCTTTCAGTGGTATAAATTCTTTGTTTTTTGGTAATTAGAGAGAGGGAAGGAGATATTATGAACTTATAGAGCTATTTTATAAATGTTAACTATTAAAATACGTATTTAGTATAGTATCTTGCTTTAAATTAGTTATTTCCCTACAGTGCTTTTATGTATAGGTTGTGTCTGAATGGGGAAAATCATTTCTGTCTGAGTTGCTGAGTAGTGACTGCTGTTTTTTTTTTTTTTGAAGATAAGAAGTCTGACCTCCCAGTACACATGCACACCACACACACACACACACATAGACACACGCACACACACACACACACACACACACACACACACACACACACACGCACACACACACATTCTCATCATCCTTCTTCCACTTCTTTTTTAGTATTTTTGCATTAAGAGAGCTGGGATATTTTATCTAGTGTCAGTAGGTGGTGGCCTGATATATCTGAGTTGGAAAACACATAAAAAGCTGTTAATTATAGCCGTTTCATTGACCAGTGGGATTAGCAACCAGTTACCATGTTTTTTAAGTGCCTTTGTAAACTTGGTGTATTTGCATGTCCACTGCTCAGACCATTAGAAACCACATTTTCTGTATAAAACCACCTCTGAAACTCTACCAGTAACTTGGTAAGTCTAGAGGAAGTACTTATATAGCAGCTAGTCTGCATGTTGGAGAGCACTGCCCCTTGAATTTAGTATTATATAGCCCAGTCTAGTCTCTAGCCCCAAAGCACCCTTAGTCAGCCCACTATTAACGCCTCATGCACCACACCCCCTAGAAACTCACTCAGTAAGAAACCTGACATCATAGATTTGCACTTTCTAGTTTCTATGCAGCCAGTTGGGTGGATATGGGAATATTGAGACATTGTAACAATTGTCTAATGCTCATTGACAATGATTTAATCCTCAAAGAAACAAGTACAGTATGCGTGAGATGTATATACCAAATGTCTCTGGAGGCAAAACTCTCACATACAAGCACTCATAATAACAATCTGAATTCCACACATAGGCCTAACTTATGCTGAGGCACTTAACTGCAATCTTGCCAAACCCTGAACACCTCCAAAACAGTCCGCCTGCAACATACAGCCACACCCAGTGAAGATTCAACTACCAAGCCCATAAGGCAAGCCAATATACTACTCAGGACTCTAGTCATAGAGGACTCCATTATATGGCATACTGATACTCCACTCAACAGGCTGAACAAGGAGAATATGATGTTCAGTTGCCTATCAGGGGCTTTGCATGCAGTCAAGTCATTGCTCCACAGATACCAGTGTAATTTAGTCATAGACTAGGTGTAAATAACCTGAGATGTACCTCCCTTGACTATATGAAGAAAAACATTATGGAGCTCTTGGATTATGCGTCACAGGTTAGTATGTGCCTGTCATTGGGCAGCATTCTATATTCACCAAGGATGATGTCACAGTATGAAGAGAAGGTGTTTTTTGGTGTCATTCTGGGCGGTTAAAATAGTTGTCAGCTTTAGAGGACATGGTTAGTAAACCATGTTGCCTTGCTGAGGATGGTCTGCACCTGTCCCCTCTAGGCTTTTGAATATTGGATAAAGCATTGTCTTCCCCATAGAGCCTTTTTAGGCAATTCCAAATTGACAAACCTTCCAACATAGCACAATCTACCCAAGGAAAACTAAAAGTATTACTGCACAACTCTAGGGGTCTAAAAAAGTTTCATTCCCTTCAAGCTATCCTCACATTGGAGAATCTAGACATCCATGCAAGTAACAAGACATGGTTTAAAGTCACAGATAGTACCACAGTAATGCAAGGCTTCATTGTCTTCCACACATTTAGACCAGTGACTGCACAGACAGGGACTAAAGGAAGAGGTGTCTTGATCTTCATCAGTAACAAGCATACCTCGAGGCTGGTTAAACAGGATAATGCACTGGATCTTCTTAATGTCCAGATTACCAATCACAAAGTCCTATACCATATTCAAGCAAAATATAGGCTACCCTCTATGTCCCATGAAATCATAGCTCATACTTACGACCTATTGGAGACACTTACCATTCAACCAAATACTCATGGGGGACTTTAATTATCCTGCTATAAAATGGGAATCATACACAACCACAAATTGCATGTGCAGAGATTCCTAGACTTTGCAAACACAAACACCCTGGACATTTAGTGCATATGCCACCTAGAAGTACAAACATATCTGACCTGGTACTCACAAATATGGGAGAAAACTGCACCCCCTCCCATGCTGTGGCCTCTCTGATAAGGTCAGACTACAAAGCTGTCTCCTTTGAAATAACAATCAGTTCAGTTCTGTAACCACAGCAAACCCTGTAACAGTTAGAAACTACTCCAAGGCAAGCTACATTTTATTAAATGATAACCTATCAAAATTTCAAGCCCCTTTAAACCCAGACAACACAGTAGCCTATGTAGAATTATTCATAGAAGCTCTGTATAACAATGTTAATGACTGCATAGAGGCTTTTGTACTTATCAGAAGTAAGCCTAAAACTAACTAACTAAAAAAAAACCAAACCAATCTGGTGGAATCTAAAACTAAATAGGTTAGACAACCAAAGAAAAAAGTTGTAGATAAAATCAGGAGATCTAACACCAAAAAAAGATAAAAACTCTCTCATCAAACTTTATAGATAACTGAAAGTCCAAATTAAGTCCAACAAAGCAAATTTTGAGGCACAGATAGCATCCCAAGCCAAGGACAACCATAATGTCTTCTTTAGCTATGTCCAAAGCCCAAAAGGGAGCACACAATAGTGTGCCAAACTGGTGGTAAAGGGAACCAAGTTCACGTAACCAAGAAATATAGCAAATCTTCTGGCTGACAAATTCAGCTCAAACTTTACTCCTTTCTCAACCTCAGTCCAACCCCCCCAGAAATACCATCTAACATAACCCCTCCAACTATCAGTAGGAAGCAGGTTTTAGCTGTGCTCTACAAGGCTAAAAATACAGCTTTAATGGGCCCCGATAATGTCCCAGAATGCCTCCAAAATAGTCTGAAATATGAGCTATTAGGACATTGAAGCCACTATTCAACAACAGCCTCTACACAGACTTTATGCTATGTAAATGAATTACTGCATCAGTCATCTCTGAACACAAGGGAGGACCATCAACAGATTCATGGAACTACAGACCCATACATCTGACTAGTCTGATATGCAAAGCCCTGGAAAGAATTATCATGGAAATTATTACCAATGACACAGGAAACCTTCAGACAGTGGAGCCAAACCAGTATGGCTTTGTCATAGGTAGATTATGCCTACTGAACCTGGTGAACTTCTTTGAGAAACACTGAATTAGGGAAAATGGTGCACACTGCCTACTTTGACCTACCTGAGGCATTTGATACAATTTCCTGATAAACAAATTCACTGAATTAGGCATCAATCCATGTATAACTTACTGGATAGCCAAATGACTCACAGAAGTTAAGATTGGAGAGAGCTACTCCAGAAAGAGATCAGTCACTAGTGGAGTTCAGTGGAGCTCTGTGCTAGGTCTGCTTTTCTTTGGCATTTACAGGTAGCTTGAATTATTACTTACCCCCTCTGAGGCCTTCACTGATTTTCACTGATTGCCTCTCTGGTTTCTTTGCATTCCACCTGGTTTACACCCCCTTGTGCTATCTCCCTTCCCCAATACAAAGTCTATATTAGACTCCTGCTGAGCATGGAGCCATCTTTAAATTTCTAGTCTCCCACCAGGACACAAGTGCTCTTCAGTAATTACATTCTGTTTGCCGGTAAGCCATTAGACCTCAGGAATTTGTTTAAAGTGTTCAGATTTGTAAAGTAATACTTACTTTTTTCTCTTGTCTTGGTTGGCTCTGCCCTGCTCCATTCGCCCTCGCTAATGCTCAGGCTCTCTCCGCTCCCCTGCCCTGCCCCCTATTACCTCCCACCCCCACTACCTCTACATTTATAGTAATCACAGCCACACCCACAGCTCACCCTCACATCACCTTCGCCAATCACAGGTCTTCAAGTCATATCACATTATATCACACCAACTTGCTCCACACAAAATACTCCCAATCACTCTCATTCACACTAGGCATTTTTTACATCACCCACACTACTTCTCCATCCACTAACAGTGCAACCCTATAATTCCTATTCAGACCCCCCACCTAGAAACAACTTAAACTTTATAACCATGACTATCACACAATTAAGTCTAGTCTGTCTTCTCATAATTCTTTACAACACCACAAGTTATCACTCTAGCAATATCCCTAAACTTAGTAGCACAACACTACATTATGCACTCGCGTATACAGACACCACACATTATAATATCTGCCCACAGTTATTCAAGAACTACATAATGGACCAATTCAGAACTAAACACATATGCCCTCATTACTACTCCAAAGAAACACAATACTTTCTCACACTCCTCACCAGACTCCAACATCTGTATAACCATTTTAACTCCAGGCTCACCATAAGTGGGGATATCCACCCCAACCCAGGCCCAAATCCATCCTGTCCAACACAAACTGCTCCAACACAAATGTCAGAACATAACACCCCCACTTTCTTCATCCCTGGGCAAATCAACAACAGCAGGAAAACCGACCATTTTTGAATGCTAAATATTCATATTAGAAGTATCAAAAATAAAATACCTGAACGCCAGGCCACAATAGCACACTACTCCCTAGACATAGTTGCTTTAACAGAAACCTGGCTAAATAAAAACATAGCTAACTCAGAAGTTCTCCCTACTGGCTACAATATCATTAGACAAGATAGACCACTTTGTAAAGGGGGTGGAACTGCCTTACTGTACAAGTCCAACTTAACTGTCTGTCAATTATCAAACTCCTACCCCTCCCCCAATAATTGGGACATACTTATCTCACAACTTCAACTTCACCCTAAAAAGGTCATCACCACAATTGTGATTTATATTCCACCTGGTAATACACCTGCTAGCCTTGAAGACTTCTTATCCTGGTGTTCTTCCACATACTCACAAGAAACCCTTATTCTGGGGGATTTCAACTTAGATTGGTTCACCTGTATATCAGAGCCACCAAGTAATCTAATAAATCTCCATGGCTACCAGCAGCTAGTCCAAATTCCAACTAGATGTGATAAAAAATCTAAAAGGGAATCCATCCTTGACTTGGTCTTAACTAACAACCCCACATTGTACCCTCACACAGGCAGTCTCCCAGACACCTTAAGTGACCACAACATAATATACTTTATACGTAGTAGAACAAGCATATGCAAAACCACTAACTATATATCCACTAGAAACACAAAAAAATTCTCTCCTGAGGTCCTCAACACTTTACTCTGTAACTGTGACTGGACCCCCCTAAAAACCCTCCCACTTGACCAGGCTGTAGCATATTTCAACAAAACATTTCTACAACACCTAGACACTGTCACTCCATTGCGCAAAGTCAAAGTTAGAACCTCTACAAACCCCTGGCTTAGTAAAGAAACCAAACAAATCCTCAAGTCCAGAGACACTGCCTGGCTTTACTATCAAAAAACAAAGAGACACAAAGCCTAACTAAGTACCAAGAACTGTGAAACCGTGCAAAAAAATCCATTAGGCTGGACAAAAAAATCCTACTACACAACATTAAAAACTAAATACCAACACAACCCGCAAAATTTTTGGAAAAATGTAAACCAGCTACTGAAATCCACCCAAAAGGCTACCCCCAAACCAACCACCCCTGACACTAAAGTTCCCATCGAAACACAATTCACCTCCCACTTTGTGAACTCAATTGTATCCTTTGTATCACAGGACAGTTCCTTCCTCACTACCCCCCAACACAAATAACACTAATACAAGCTTTACCCTCAAAACAGTTTCCACCAGTTCAATCAAAAGCATGCTCTCCAAACTAAAAACCTCATCAACAGCAGCCAACCTACTCCCCAGCTATTTCTTGAAACTCACAGCAGATGCTATTGCTATCCCAGTCTCCACTCTCATAAACAGATCAATTGTTGAAAACTATGTGTCCAAACTCTGGAAAATATCCTATGTTACACCCATACATAAAGGGGGGACCTCCACTGAAATTAATAACTACAGACCCATTGCTTTACTCTCCCCCCTGGCCAAAATCCTAGAATAATTAATCCATACCCAGATGCTAAACTATCTCCTAGACAGCAACATCCTGTCACCTACTCAGCATGGTTTCAGACCTGCCCATAGTACCACTACAGCCCTCCTCTGCTTCACAGACACAGTAAACCATCTCAAAAATGAAGGCCTACAAGTGTCAACTCTTTTTTTGGTTATGTCCAAAGCATTTGACAAAGTCTCACACCAAATCCTGCTAAACAAACTAAACCAATATCATCTATCAAATTCCACTCTTACCTGGTTCCAAAGCTACTTAACTGACAGGTACCAAGCTGTGAAATGGGAAAATTCTCTCTCTCCTCAGCTGCCCATAACTATAGGAGTCCCACAGGGTTCTGTCTTAGGACCACTACTATTCACAGTCTTCACAAATTACCTCCATACCTCCAGACAGCATGCATCTATAATTCAGTATGCAGATGACTCTACCTTAATCTGTGCTGCACAAAACATTCCCACCCTCCTGCAAACAACTCATCTAGCATTCTCTGATGTTGAAAACTACCTTACCAAAGCCCAACTTATCCTCAATCCAAAGAAAACTCAGCTTATGATTATTACCAGTTCTAACAAAAACACTAACAGTCAATTCACTATCTACTCCACAAATGCTACTCCAATTGCTCCAGTGGCACAGGCTAAGCTATTGGGAATAACCATAGACTCGCACCTAAAATTTGATAGTCATCTCAACTTAACTATAAAAAAAGTACATGCCAAACTGGGGTCACTCTTCCGTATCAAACCATTTCTTACCAACAACACAAGATCAGCCATTGCTCGCTCCCAACTTCTATCCACCCTACTCTATGCATCTCCCATTCTGACTAATCTCAACAAAACTGAACTAAGCAAAATGGAAGCCTGCTATAAAAGAATTGCCCACTTTGCTGCAAATTGCTCATATAGAACTTATCACTGTACTGCTTTGAGACAGCTCCACTGGCTTGAACTGCCCAACCTCCTAACCTACAATCAGCTCTGCCTCTGTCATTCTATCTATTACCTCCCCAATAAGTGTCCTGCCCTCAAAAACCTAGTACAACATCACTCAGCCAAAAGGCCTCTTAGATCATCAAGCAAACTACTACTAGAAGTCACCAACAGCTACAATAGCTTTGGAGATGCACTATATAGTAGTTCAGTGGCTAAAAAATGGAACTCTGTCCCTACTAGCATTCAAAACGCATCATCCAAAGCCTTCTTTAAAGACCTCATCAGGCAACAGCTTAAGAAAAGTTGGCAGTGCCATGATTGCTCCCCAGGCTAGTGAAGGTGGATAACATATACATACTAAATCTAGAGCACTTGATAATAGTTTTCAATCTTACTCACAAACACTGGCTAATCTGCAGTGTATGTACTGTACCTGTGTACTATGTATGTATTCTACCTATGTTCCAAATTTCAGTTGCACATCACAAGTCTATTAATTACCTGCATTTTTAAAATTAATATTTTTTTGTTGGTTCTCTCCACTGTAACTGTTTATGTGCCGTATACCACTGTAAAAACATGTCTCTTGTAATTTGTGTGTATACTGATCATGTCTAAATAACTAGATGTGTCTGTAATTTTTCTTTGTGGAGCTTTTCTCCCCGGGCCTCTGCTGAAAAGGGGCCTTTTCGGCTCAGTCAGATACCCCTGGTTAACAAATGTAAAATAAAATAAAATAAAATAAATAATCTATTTTTCTGAAGTAAAGGCCAATGTCAAGGACCACTTGCTTACCAAGTTTGCAGATGATAGCAAGCTAGGAACAATTATAGAACCCCCCCCCCCCAAGATACTAACATCTTACAGGAAAGTCTAACACAGACAAATGACTGGTGCCAAAGCCATGGCTTAAAACTCAAGAAAATAAATGCATAATAGTACCTTTTGGGAAGTCGGCCACCCAAGAAAATTACCTCATTGTTTGAATACCCCTAAAAGTTTACACACTAGTCAGGGATTTAGGAACTCATGTAAATAGTAGCCTGACTTTTGACCAACATGTATCTACCACAGTAAGAAAATCATCCTATGTCACTCAACTTATAAGTAGGGGCCTGGCAATTAGGACCAGGGAAATATTCACCTCACTGTATTCGGCACTCATAAGACCTATCATTGATTATAATGCCCCTTTTAATATGTACCCAAACAGGCACATGCAACAAATGGAATATCCACATAAGTTCCTCACAAAACGAACACAGGATATAAATACAATGTTCTATGCAGATCATCTCTAAGCTCTATCTCTATACTCTATTTACTACAGACTGCAGAGAGATGATTTATGCCTGGCATATAAGGCATCCTTGGATCCCACTTTGATGGATTTTGTATGTCCACAAAACGAACAGTATCAGAACTACTAGATCTAAGGATTTCAACTTTGCTTCACCATAAATAGGGCATGTTGGAGGGACAGGTATGTATTTCAGAGAATCCTTATATGCAGCAGATCACATCCCTAATCCTGTTCAAGCACAACTTTATTTATTTTTTATTTTATTTTACATTTGTTGACCGGGCTAGTCCAGCTGGATACATGTCCATTTTCAGTGGAGGCCCGAGGAGAAAAGCTCCGCTAACATACTACTAAAAGCTATTCATCTAAGTGGTAATAATAATAATATTAAAAGCTCACACTAAATAATAATAATAAAAAACACACTATAATCATGCAGAAAATAACAAATGTCATTGAAGAGGGCTAAAAAAGTAAAGTTAGAGAAAGCAGATGGGTAGTAATTTATGAGATCAGAAAAATTGAAAAATATTAGTGAGTATGTAAGAAAAGGAAAAAAATGCCTAGTGCACTCAGACATGGTGAGTAAATACTCTGGAGAGACAGAGTTAGGAAATTAAGCAAAGAAGGTTAGCTTAAAGAGTCAAATAAGCTGTTTAGTCAGGCTTATTGCAGGAGCATAGCCAGCCGTTAGTGAGAAATAGTTTTAAGTTAGTTTTGAATAGTGGGAGTGATGTTATGGTAGTAAGGTTTTGTGGTAGTAGATTCCATATTTTGCCAACAGAATTAGAAAATATAGTGTCACCAGCTACGTTATTTGAAAAGGAAGTATGAATCAGCATTCTGTTAGAGGAGCGCAGTTTCCCCAGATTATTGTATGATTTAATGAGGGAGGAGAGCATTGGAGTGTTGTCAGGGTAGTATAGGGCTTTATGGGCCATTGTAAGTTGGTAGAATTGTATCAGGTGAGGTAATTCCAGCCAGCCTAGTTTTTGAGATTGAGACAGTGATGAGTCCTGTATGGAGAGTTTGTGGCAAATCTGGCAATGTGGTTAAATGCTGTAGCTAGTTTGTTAAGATTATGCTTAGAAAGATTAGTGTATATGGGGGAGGCATATAATAAGGTAGAGATTAAGTGAGTTCTAGCTATAGTGGTTCTGGCTTCAGGAGTCAGAAAAGATTTGATTCTATAGAGAGATCCTAGTTTTTTGTTAGTGGATTTTATGGTGGAGTTTATGTGAGAGTCAAATTTTAGTTGGTTATCAATTGTAATTCCTAAGAGTTTGGTGCTGAGATCAGGAGAGATTAGCGTACCATTATTAGATGAGATGTAGAAAACAACCAGGGTCTCTCACCACGTAGCTGTAAAAGCAATGAACAGTTCTGTGGATAACTCAAAGTTCATAGACATCAAAGCATTCAAACCGGCGAAGCCAGAACGACAACTTCACTTTTCCAATAAAAAATCCAATATAAAATCTGCAAAGAACCTTTATTAACTGTAAGCGCTTTCGCGTAGTTACCACTACGCTTCATCAGACCATTTTGTTTTATTATTAGATGAGAGTGAGAAATTAAAGGAGGGAGATAAGTGGGAGGGTGCAAAAAGCAGAAGTTTAGTTTTATTTGGGTTAAGGAGAAGACAGTGGTTAGAGAACCATTGCTCTATAGTGGTGAAGGCTTTTTGAGTGAGGAAATGAAGTTCAGTTTGGTTGGAACCAGAGCAAATGATGGTAGTGTCGTCTGCATATTGAATGCAAGTTGTATCTGGGGTAGCTAGGTGAAGGTCATTTATGAAAATGGAAAACAGTAGAGGGCCTAAGATAGAGCCTTGAGGGACACCTATAGAGGTGGGGAGGAGGTCAAAAAGTTGGTTATTCCAAAGAACAGCTTGTTTTCGGTTTTCCAGATAGGATGTGAACCAGTTTATAGCTAGGTGGTCAAGAGAGAGGGACTTCAATCGGTGGATTAGAAGTTGATGGTTGACCATGTCAAAGGCTTTGGACAGGTCTACGAAAAATGCTGAGGAAAGAATATTTTTGTTGCGGTTATTATTGATACAGTCAGTAAAGGATAGTAAGGCTGTGGTAGTACTATGGAATGGCCTAAAACCATGTTGGCAGTCAGCTAGAAGATTGTGACAAAGTAGATGGGTAAGTATTTGTTTGTGTATGCATTTCTCCATAATTTTTGCAAGTGGAGATAGTAATGCTATGGGGCGGAAGTTGGAAAACTCAATGGAGTCTCCACCTTTGAAAAGAGGAATGATGTGTGAGATTTTCCAGAGTGATGGAATAGTGCCTTCTTCTATGGTTCTATTAATCAATATGGAGATGGGGTAGGCAATGGCTTTTGCTCCAATTTGCAGGTATTCAGCTGGTAGTTTATCAGCTGAGGGGGTGGAAGGTTTTAATTTCTGTAACAGGGCAGAGATATATGAAGTGGATATAGGTTTGAGGTTGAAAGGGGGGGGTGGAGGTAGGAGTGGGAAGTTTGGAGGTATCAGGGTTTTGTTGATTAGCTAGATTAAGTATAGCAGAAGTAAAGAAAGTATTGAAGGTATTAGCTGTTTGCCTTGGGCAATCAGGATTAGAACCTGAAGGATTAGGTGTAGCTACTTTTCCAGGGGATATTAGTGTGTTGATAGAAGACCAGAATTTTTGTGATAGGTGAGGGGATGATTGTTGCAATTGAGTATAAAAGTTCTTTTTATCTTGTAGAATAGCTTTTTTTGTCATATTTCTTTGCTGTCTAAAAGATTGGTGGTCAGTTAGGTTTTTTGTGTTACGCCATTTTGCCCAGGTTTTATTTCTACTAAGGATTAGCTTCCTAGTATTTTTTGAGAGCCATGGGGCTGATTTAGTTTTCATTCTAATGGATCGTATTGGAGCATGATGTTCTAGGATTGCCAGGAAGGTGGTATTAAAGTAATTAACTGCTTCATTAATAGGGTCAGACCTAAGAGGTGACCAATTGCATTGCTTAAGTTCAGTTTGAAACAATTTGGGGTCAAAATGTTTTTTGCTGCAAGATGATCTGACTGATGTAGGGATAGTACAATTACTTTTATGTCTGATAATATATGTTAGAGAGTGGTCACTAAGGTCATCTGGGAGGATTCCTGTAGTGTAGTTTTGTTGTGGACTATTTATAAGTATCCAGTCAAGGATGCTTTCTTTATTATTAAGCTTATTTGTTCTTGTTGAGGAGTTAAAGGTTTGAGAGAAGCCATGCAGGTTGATAAGGGTGGATGGGTTTGTTTGTATACATGAATTCCAGTCAATATTAATGTCTCCTAATAGTATTGTTTCTTGTTGGAGATTTAAGGAAAGCCAGTTTAATATGTCTTCTAGTGTAGTAGCATTATTACCTGGGGGAATATATGTGCATATAATGTTTATTGTTTTATGAAGGTTCAGCTGCAGTTTAGAGATAATTATTTCTGCATTGTTGTTAGATGGTAAGTTATGACTAGTTTTGCTAATTTGAAGTCCTTCCTTATAGAGAATTGCAACACCTCCACCTTTTTTATTTAGGCGGTCTTGTCTAAGGATACTGTAGCCTGGGGGTAGAATTTCATTATCTTTTATTGTGGGTTTGAGCCATGTTTCTGTTAAGCAGAGGATGTCAAACTGCTGAACTTCAAGAAGAGCATGAAGTAGTGGTATTTTGTTGCAAATGCTATGTATATTTAGATGGGCTGTTGAGAGTGATTTATAGGGCATGTGTAAAGGTGATAGGTTTGTTTTGTATTGGTAATAGTTAGGGGATGTAGGAGAAGGGTTGGGGCCAGGGTTGGGGTGGATGTCCCCATCTAATAGTGAATGGAGTACTGTAAGGTTGTAGTATTGTGGAGATTTACAGTAGTAGTCGAGTTGTCTTTTGTGGATAAGTATAGAGTATTTAATATGAGCAAGACGATGATATTTGGCTTGAAGGTAGCTGGTTTTGTAGATAGTATAGAGATAGCTTGTGGGTAGGGCTAGGGGGGAAGTTATTGTTTGTTTGTTAGGGATGGTAAGAGTATAATGAAGGGGTTGTGCATATGAGGTTAAAAGATAGGTAGAGGTGAGCATAGTAAGGAGAGTTGGTAGTAGTAAGGTAGGATGCTGGTAATACATGATAGAAAGGGACTGTAAGGTATGGAATGAGAAGAGTTGGGTTATGTTGTTTAGAAGAGATTAGGCAGGTGAGAGTAGGAGGGATTTATACTGGAGGGGAGTGGAGAGAAAGAGGGTGTGGCTGTCAACGTTCTCCTGAGTGGTTAGAGAAACGTAAAGGGTGTGTCTATGAGGGTATAAATGTAGAGATGGTAGGGGCGGGTGGGATTTGGGGGCAGGGTAGGGGAGCGGAGTGAGCCCGAAGGGCGAACGGAGAGGGAAGACACAAGAGAGTGGTGTGTTGCTGAAAACAATCTACAGAGAGAAGGAAACAGCAGGTAAGTAAGCACAGGTAGTGTATATAAGGTAAAGAGAGTTTCAACTTAGGGAAGTATACAGAGTTGGAGTAGAAGTGTAAGGTAGTAGTATATGTAACACAGTCTGGGAGGGGAGGGTGAAAGACAAACAGTCTGGAAAAAAGAAAAGGCTACAAGACACTTATATAGGTATAGGAGAGGTGTGAGCAAAAAGGCAATAGAAGGGTTTGACCTAGTGGCCAGATAAATTATAGCTAAGACAGTGGCTAGAGAAAGGGGGGTGATAAAGAAAAAAGGGATGGGGAGGGAAATAATGTATTAAAACCACAAGGGGAACTGTTGAGAAAGATGTAGGAGGGGAGACTCCACTAGTTTGGTAGTGGGGATAGGGGGTATTGGCTGCAGGCAGTCCTATGTAGGTAGCTAGGTTAACATACACAATTCTTAATCCTTTAGAGTGAAACGTATTAGAGTAGCACGTACTTTCACTGTCTTATTGGGTATGTTTCCAAGAAGGTTGGAGGGTTGTATCTTGGTAGATAAAACAATTCTGGTCTTCCGGGAGGGTTGTAGGCAGTTAGAGTGATGTTTATAGGCTCCACTTAGTAAAGCTAATAAAAGGGTAGATACAGAAGGAGGATGGTAAGGTAAACAGTGGTAATAAATGGAGGTTATACATTCAAAATAAATCATTCAATTTACTAAATAACATCGAGATAATAGCATTTATATATAATGTTATATGTCAGAAAGAACAGCTAAAAAATGTATTCTTGCTAGGAATGTTAACACATGGATATAAGTAACACAAAATAGATACTTATGCTATCAATTATACATCTAACTTGTGAGGTGAGAGTACAGTCAGTAGTACACCAAGCTCAGGTATTACTTCTAACAGGAAACAATTAGTCAGAGAGTCCTTACTTAGCATTGATTAATTTCTTGCTCTAGATGTTGATATTAATAACAAAATGCCTATCCAAAAAATAGCTGTAAATGGCTATTGAAAATAAATGTAGTGCTCCCTTATGTATGTATTCCCCGTCTATACTGCAGTAAGGTACTAGCAGAAAGACTGTTACTGTGGCGCTAGATGTAAGGCAGCACTGATGGGAACCACTGGTAAGTTAGGACTTTGTGAGTCACTTGTAGCGATAAATCGCATAGTGAAGCGCTGGGGAAATGAGAGCGCTACACAGTATCTCTTACAAGTGAGGGTAATGTTACCAAGGTTTAGACATCAACAAAAATGAAAAATCCTAGGGAATGTACACTAGGTAGAATTTGAAAAGCTTATAATGTTAGGACGCCTAATGAGGCGATGGTGGGGTGAGAGCGCTTCACAGCTGAGCATACAGGTGATGTGATATCACCGTAGTACAAAAATGCTGTCCGATAGGCGCTTGGAGGGTGAGGTCGCTACAAAATGTAGCAAACAGGTGAGGTAATATTACCGATGTTCCAGCAATGAGTTTAAAATGAAATATCCTAGCTTTTCTAATTGGGTGGCAGCGATAGCTGCAGAAGTACACGGTAGAGTAGGATAAATAAAATCTATGCTGAATCGTTAACTTCCACTTTGAATTATCTTAAGAAAACTGTATTTGTCACATCGAGTATAAATAATTTGTTAGTAACCACAAAACAAGAAAGAAAAACTTGTCAGAGCAAAAAAACGCTGACCTTTCATCTAAGTACACATGCCTACAATACAGGAAATCAAGCGTAACACATTATATCCAAAGTCATTACACTCGTACCACAGAATAGGAGCAGGCAGTATAACAAATCTTAGTTAAATGCCAGTATAACATTCTATACACGCAATATTATAATATTATGACCATTTCTTAACAGAAAAGTAGGCATAACAAGCAAAGCTAGTTGCTGGGAACACGTGCATAATCCTAGGTTGCGTTTAAGGAAACAGGAACAAACTTTACTCAATGCACACCAGCATAACCATATTATACAGAAATAGGGGTACTGTTATATTAGGATATATACGTTTTACAGTTCTTGTACAATAAATAAAACAAGAATAAAAAAAAAAAACGCTTACTTTCAACAGACGTTTTAGCACCAGGTATAGAACGCACAGCAGCCAAGGTAAAGAGGGGAAAGAAAGATGGCGTCAGGGATAGTGGGATATATTTATAGGGTAGTAGGAGGCATTGGGGGAGGGTGCAGAGGGACTAACTGCAGGACCTAGGCTGAAAACTTGCGAGAAGGAGAGTGATAGGTAAGGAGATAGGGTGGGATATGGGATGTAGGCGGGGTATAAAGATAGACGAAAATGTGAGATAGTGCAAAGGGGAGGGGGAAAGGGGAGAAACAAGTTAAGAAAAAGGCAAGTCAGAGCTATTAGCCTTATGGGAGAGATGGGAATGACGGGGGTATGAGGGCTAGAGTATGTGGTGGATGTAAGGCTATGAGGAGAAAGTATGACCTACAGTGGGAGACAAGAGAGTGGTGTGTTGCTGAAAACAATCTGCAGAGAGAAGGAAACAGCAGGTAACTTAGTCGAGTGGATGAAAAATTTGAAATTCACCCCGGTCTGTTACCTACGTCTCTGATGGGAGTCATTAAGTCTTGCCCTAACTAACAAACTCCCCCTTAAAATAACCTCTAAGGCACAATAACTCATATGATACATTTGGGTTTCATGGCTAGGCTTATAAAGACCCCAGTGTTTCTTAGCCAAGTATATACCTATGACCTTATGAACTTTATATTCATATTCTTTGATCTACCCCATTCCTCCTTGGCTGTCCCAGTAATATTTTACATTTATACATTTATTTGTTTGTTAACCTGGCATTAACTTTGTATTTGGGTTGGTTTGGGATCCTTTTCAGCTGCACAGTGTATACATTTGAAACTTTGATATGTATTATTACTGAAACCTGGTTTTAATGCTCCAAAACACAATCACAAATTCCAAAGTGAACTTCATTTCTCTGTTACACAGCTGATGGGATAGGTGATAGTATGCCAGTATTTGTAAAAGAAGTGTTTATGCGCTGGAAGTAAAAAAAAAATCACCCAACTCAAAATCATTCTTACAAAACAAATATCAGTGACACTGAATGTAATATTAAAGACACCTACCATACTCTCTATATGCTCACTTTTGAGCATGAAGATTTCCCAGCTAAACTTCAGGACAGAAATAAATCAATAAAAATACAATTTGATGGATTAAATGTCATGTACCTAGACCATGAATGGATGATTTACTTGACAACGTATAAATCTGCCCATCTTTCAGTTTACTGTAGTAATCAAAACAATTTTAGCATGAATTCTATGCATTCAAGTTCAGAGTAGGAATATCTCAGTTGTCTCTTAGATATCATATTGACAGGCTTATGATTTTGCTCCCAACACACAGTTATGCCATTTATCATTAACCCAAATCATGATACCATTGTGCTAAGCTTATGAATAAAATCAAAGTTGTTTAGAAATAAATCAGTCCTTCCTTGACTTTTCCAATAGAAAAGCATAGCATTTGGAAAACAGACTAGGATGTTACACTCAATACCTAGAAACATTTGCTGAAGATGCCGTATGTGAATTCCATGATATTACTAACTTCTGCTTTGTAAATGCATACCTATTAGACACAATTATGGTGGCAAACTAACAAAAAAGACCTTTGATGGAATCACAAAATTAATAAAATAAGTAACAGAGAACAGGAGGTACTAGTTAGATTTCAAAGATGACCCCAGTCATCAAATCAAATCTAGAATAAATAAAGCACAAACATTCTTCCTTATGAAATCTTTTATAGCTAACTATAAACTCAGTATAGTATTAATGGGCTAAAGCAGTAATAAGGTATTGTATTAGAAATTAACAGTAAAAGCGTAAATTGGTATGTAACATGTTATTCATAAACAACAAAGTGATCTCCCAGCTCAGGAGATAGTGGCTCTGTACACAGAAAACATTGTGCAAACTTAGCAATAAACAAAAATATATTTCAAAGTATAAAAACAACAGAAGATATCCATTATGTAATGTCAATTATGATAAGAGCAGCCACTAGTGAAATTAAAAACTCTAGTTCCATGTGACACAAAAAGCCTCTTTGCTGGTTTTATATGCAGAATTAAGGGAATTTAATTAAATGTTATCAGTGGCATTAAACAAAATAGTATGTCGCCACATTCCTAATATGTACCACCATGATGTGGTGGTACCAGTAAACAGTGAGCATTTTTGAGTCTATGTGGGGGGTGGGGGGTCACATCAGATGCAAGCTAGTTTTAGATGTATTAGTTTATCCTTTATTCTATATAAATAATATAGTGAGAACTGAGCTTAGCAAAATCAACAAAAGAGACCTTGCTTCTGATAGATATGGAGATGTTCAGGTAAGTAAAAAGGAGACTTTACTTTTTGACGGCATTTTTGTAGATGTTACAGCAGCACTTGAGGAACTGATATTGTTTATTTAGACCTTGCTCCATATAAGGTAATACAGTAATTAACTGCATAATTATCAGTCCATTTGACTAAAACATTGGTAAAGCAATGCATCAGGACTTGTAAGTTCCATTGGGATTTGCCATTGTGGTTCTACAAGGCTCTATACTGGGGACACTTCTTTTCAGACTATTTTTTTTTTTAGATATAATAATAAGAAATTGGATCTGAACAAAATAATATGCAGAGTTGCAAAATATATATTTACTTCTATAAAAGATAGCAACATTCTCTAGGATGGTATAGAAAAATAAATATCTGGTGTAGTAGTAATAATCTCCCCTTTAATGTCAATGAATGTAGCATCATGAGACTTAATAAAGGTTATACATTTGATTACAAAATAAAACACAAACATTTATATTGAATATCTAGAGACAATAATAAATAAATGTAAACTTTGACCAGCATGTTTGCCTATTAAAGTTAGAGCATCATATTCTTTAGCCCATCTAATTCTAAAGCTCATGTTTTATCACTCTTTAGAGATAATTGTCTCACTGCAAACTTCAATGATGTACCCCATGACTGAGTATGGTGCTGCATTCGGTAGTCTTCAAACATGTCACCTGAAGCATCTTCAAAGTTTTTATTCTTTATTATAAAAATCATAGGTTTGGAAGTGCTGAAGAGTTCAGAAATGCCTCAGGAACTGCTATTATATTACATGTATTCTGTTTCTTGCAAGCTACTTAAAATACCTTTTCCTGGTGTGTAGGGTAATGTCTGATTCAAATCCACTTGAGACTCTGCCTGGAACAAACTGTTTGGATGGAGCTGATCTGCTTGGACACGTAAATGGCAATAATATAAAACAGTCTTAATATATACATTGCACTGTGCCTTTGAAAGAGTGGAAGAAGCTTATCATTGCTGCCTGATTAATTCTTTATTTCAAAAAAGAAAAGTTCTCAGTAAAGGTGAAAAAAGTGGCTCACACAACTACAATCTTACAGCAGAGATTATGATGCATGTAAAATATTCTGTGAGTTGTAATGTCAGGCAGCTATGTCTGGGAATGTAACATTTCTGGAGTTACTATTTACCAAAAGTTAGATCTGCCATTTTATTGTGTATGGGCAGTCTGTGATATCTTTTTGATAACACTTATCTTTGCCCAATAGTTTATATAGAAATGTGTGTTACTACTTGTCTTCTACTGGCTTTCCATAGTAAAAATGTATGTAATTTTATTAAACTGGCACTTTAAGTGGCTTGTACCAAATAGCTATTACCATAGTAATTAAAAGAGATTCATAATGCCAGTTCATATTTCTATATTTGTAAACTAAGAAAACATTTCTTATGACCTAAACACTTTCCATTTACTTATGTTTAATCTTATAATTCAGATTGGCTAGTATGAGTTGCCAAAATAAATAAATAAATAAATAAATAAAATTTTGCATATGTTCTTAAAAGTCCGCTTATGGGTACGTAGAATATGCTATGTCTCTTTGCTTCCTACTTTCTGAAGTACAATAACCGATTTCGCAACTAAAAGTCAGGGGGGAAGAACATTTGTCATACACTGAAACAATTATGTTGATGTTGATAGACTAGGGTAATGTGTGTATTTCTGGCTGTGCTCACTAAATGTTTTACTTTGATTTCCATGCCTAAACTAATTGTGTTTCTCCCTGTTTCCCTCCAATGACTCTGACTTATTGTAGCTGTTAGGTGCGGCTCATGTTGAATGCAGTCAGAGTGTTGAAATATCACATCAGTTCATAGATGGCTAAGCCAAGTTTTTTTTTCTTTTTTTACTTACAGTTCAGCCAGTGATGAGCCAGGAGTTCTGTGAGCCAAAACAAGGATCAAGCCTAGGTCACTGCATTTTACTGTATGATATATTAGTTTTAAACTGCTAACAGCACACTAAGAGCTGTGGCTGAAAGCATCTTTGGCTTGCCTTGAGCTTGGTTGCCAACTGTACAAAGATGCTAAACCATGCTTGACATACAATTTATTGACTTGTACGAGTTTGCTGTGGCTTGCCCACTTCTGAGCACTGGTGCAGCATTACTATGAAATCACATTGTTTGTACAGCAGTGCTTTAGCACATATTGATTTTGACACAAAATAGCATATGGAATATATAGATTTTCCCCCTGTTGCACTATAAGATATAAGTAATTTACAACAACATTTGCAATATTAGTGTTATGGGCTGAAGCTTTGAGGTTCTAATATGTATGTATTGCAACACCATCCTCACAGCATCACACAAAGCTGATGACTTGTGCCTTATTTTGCAATAGGAAATAGTCGAGCACACGGGAGTACAAATGAGCAGATTGGCTGTATACTGCTGGAGCTGTCTATATACGATAACTGCATCAAAGACAGCAAAGCAGAACTGCTCAAGTGGGAGTGTGGCCCATCTCTAGAAACACAGGTTATGTATGTATTAATTACAACATTACTTTGCAGATGGAGGTCTCCTTACCTGTGGCTGCTTCCTCTGCACATGGCCACTTCAGTACAGCTCCATTATGAAGAAAACTAATACAGCCAGGTGCTGGCATAGAATACAAGTCTTATGACAGCACAAATGACTTGAAGATATGCAAAATGTCTGTATAATGATGAAAATTTAAGAATTACATCTAGACAGCAAATTACAGAATCCACTGTTGTGATTCCAGTTTTGCAAAGCTTAATTCTGCAATAAAAGCCTAGCATTCCTAATACTGTCAGTTTATGTGTCCTAGATGTTAATTTAAAAGGTATATGTAATCCAGGCAAGATTTACAGACTGCTTCTGCCCATTAGAGACAAAGGTGCTAGAACCAGGGTGTATTTCAGATTTCCCATTCACTGGTCCAGGTTTCTCTTGAGTAGGGGTAGGGAAGAGTTCTGCTTCACATGGATGGGAAGTCTGTCCCAGAGAATGGGGCCTTCTCTGAGATGCATAGATGACCCTCCAACATGTACTGTTTATAGTGCAATCAAAGTTTAAATCCATAATTTGAGTAATTCTAATGTTTGTTTTGCAGTTATACAAAAGGTCTATCAAAGTGCAATCCATTGCCTTTCAACAGTCTGTAGGAAACAATGTATAGAGATAGGCTTTGGGGCAATCTGCAGAGGACATGCTTTTTACACATCGTATTCTTTTTGTGAGGAACCTTTGTGGATGTTCCAGTTGTCCATGTGCCTGGTCAGGTACATACCAAATGAGGCTTTGTACTCAATGTTGGGCCTGATGAGGGCTGATTACAGTGGAACAATGACTTCCTTGGACCTAGATGCCATTCCATTGCTTATAAGTTGAGCAACATGCATACCCGAATTCCTGACTACTGGTTTTACTACTTGTACTCTTAGGGGTGTGTTATTAATGTGGTTATTTCCTAGGGTGGCTGACTCCCCAAAGGGTACTATTATGCATTTCTTCACACTGAGTTTTAAGCCATGGTTTTGGCACCAGTCATTTGTCCATGTTGGTCCTTCTTATGGTATGTAGCATCTTGGGGGGATTCTGTGACTGCTCCTACTTTGCAGTCATTTGCAAAATTGGTCAGCCAGATGCCGTTGACACTGGCCTTGACTTTCAAGAAGTAGATGCCAAAAAGGAAAAAGGAGTGGACCCAACACAGAGCCCTGAGGGACGCTGTTAGGGATCAGCTTCTTTTTGGTGGTGATCTTCCCTATCCTAACTTCCTGGGTCCTATTTGAGAGCCATCTGGTTATCCAGTGCATAACATAGCGGATTATGCCTATAACACTGAGTTTCTTTACAATGCTCAAATGGGGTGTTATATCAAATGCCTTAGCCAGGTGAGATAGGCATTATGCACCATTTTGCCCTCATCCATTGCCTTGGTGACCTTCCCAAAGACGCCCACTAGGATGAGTAGACATGATCTGCCCTTGACCAAACCAAACTAGGTTGGATCCAGTGTTTAAAGATGTTCTATGTCTCTATTAATCATTTCCATGATAATTCTTTCTATGACTTTACATATGAGAAAAGTCAGACTTATGGATTTATAGTTCCCTGGGTCCACTGATGGCCCACCCTTGTGCAGAGAGAGATGATGGTTGCAGTTATCCATTTGCACGGCACAAAGCTTCTCTGAAGAAAATGGTTAAACAGTGACTCTGGTGGTCCTGATATGTCATGTTTCAAGCTGTCTAGAAGGCAGCCTGTGATATTATCAGGACACAGTGTTGCAGTGTTTTTGGCCTTAGAGAGTGTATCTAGGATCACTAAGGAGCAGGTCCTAGAGTATATCTTAGAATCTGCACCCTAGTGATAGTTGGGGGTGGTGGTATGGGTTGATGGTATTACCTGGGGTGGGGGGTAGCTGGATATAGAGGAAGGTAAAAATGGAGCTGAATTTGTCAGCCAGAATATTTGCTGTATCTTCTGAGTACATGTAGGTATCTCAATTTACTATCATTTCTTCACTGCCTTTGAGGATTTGGACATAGCTAAAGAAAGAATTATGTTGTTATTTGCTCTGGAGGCTATTTTTACCTTACATTTAACTTTAGTAGACATTTTGCCTTATTACTTACTTCTTTAGATTGTTCAGAATGTTTTTATCATGCTGGAAGTATCACTTCCTAATCTTCACAATGACTTTTTTCTTTTGTTGTACAACCTGCTTATGTTTGGATTACACCAGAGTGTTTTTTTTTTTTTTTAGGTAGTTCTAGTTTTTTTTCTGGTAGGCACAGCTGTCGCTATACATTTGTTAACTCTACTGTAAAGGATTTCTGTGAGCAACTCCTCACAGGCAGCTGTGTTCTTCGGGTTTGGGGGCTTGAAATTTTGACAGATTATCATTTAGTAGTAGGAAGTTTGCCTTAGAATAATTCCTAAATGTTACAGGGGTAGCCGGGGTTACAGAATTGATTTTTATTACAAGGGAGACAGCTTTGTGGCCTGATCTTACCACCAGAGAAGACACTACACTAGAGGAGTAGAACATCCCCCTATCTTTTTTACTATCAAGTTGAGTATGTTTACACCCCTAGAGGGAATATAAACTATCTGGCCCAAGGTGTTTGTGTTTACAAAATCCCTGAATCTCTGGGCCTGTAAGTTTGTGATCATGTACATATCCCAATTTATAGTGGGGTAGGTAATGTCTCCCATGAAATGGTATTGGGTTGAATGGTGAGAACCACCAGTAAGTCCAAGTATGAGTTATAGGTTTCTTGGGACATAGAGGGTGACCTATAGCTTGCAAAACTATGATAATGGGACTTTCCCTATAGAGATCTAGGCACGGAGAAGCTCAAGTGCATCATCCTGTTTGACTGGTCTTGAGGTGAGTTTGTTGTTAATATTGATTGAGACACCTCCACCTTTGATCCCTGCCTGTCCAATATCTGCCCTAAATGTGTGGAAGTCATTGCAGTCCTGCACTGCCAGCATGCTCTCTGTGGCTTTCAACTATGTCTCAGTAACTGTACAGATGTTCATATTCTTCAGAGTAAGGAGAACCTCAAGGGAGTGGAGTTTCTTGGTTAGGCTCCTGGCACTGAAAAGTAACACCTTTAGATTCTCTTGGGTTGATTTTGGTATGTCAGAAGATTTGTCAGTTTGGCATTGCCTAAAAAAGGCATTACTGGGAGGATGATGTATTAGCCAATATTCAAAAGCCTACAAGGGAGAGGTACAGACCATCCTTGGGAAAGCAATGTTGTCTGTTGATCATATTTTCTCATACTGACAAATATTGTACCCCCCTTAGAATGACAACAGAAGCTAAGTAAATTATTGAAGTCAGTCATCTTTTGTTCATATTGTGGCAGCATCCTTGGTGAAGGTAGAATGCTGCTCAATGCTATAGTCCCAGGAAGTATGTCTCAGGTCATTTACACCCACATGGACTGCAACTGAGTCATACTGGTATTTGTGGTCTAATGACTTGAGAGTGTGGGTGATTTGTTATAATCTGGCACTGATAGACAGCTCTTTGTTCAGCCTGGTGAGCAGGACATCTGTATGTCTCACAATTGATTCTCCTATGACTACAATATTAGATAGTGTGTTGGCGTGCATTTCGGGCTTTGTAGTTGAGGCTCCAAAGGGTGTGGCTATAAGTGTTGTGTTGGGTATTGTTTTGGATGAGTGTTTTCAGGGTTGCTGAGGATTTTTTTTTGTAGGTTGAATGTCTTGGAGGCCTTTGGGGTTTAGGAAAGTTGTTTTTAAGTGCCTCAGCATATGTTGGTCTGTGTGTTGGTCATTAATGTGTGGTGGGTATAATGCTTAAGTTACTGGCAACCTGATTATTACTTTTGCTTTTTTTGTCAGAGTCTTGCCTCCAGTGACATTGCATAATTACATCTCTGACTTACTGTATTCATTTCTGTAAGGATTAGTTGGTTTTCAATGAACATAAGACAAGTCCTTATCTACCAAGCTGGTGGAAGAGAAACTGGGAAAGTGCCCCTCCATGGTGTTGTGTCTTGGTTTTCCATCAAAATTTCAAAGGCTTGTTCTCAAAGAGGATGTGGCTGAAAGCATGTTTTCAAAGTTTCACAATGCCGGACTGGAATAATATGAAATAACAATAATGAAAGTAAAGCTTGATTCATTACTATGAGTTCAGCAGTGTGAATGGTGATCGCGGTACAGTGAGGATAGGGGAATTTACACTTTTCTTCACTGTAGTGCAATCTCAGAGATGGTATATATCATTTGCAGGGGGTGTAGGGGGTGCATGGAGGCTTGCCCCCCTGCTAAAATGTAAACAGACATACAGACTTTCGAAAACAGAAGCCTGGTATGTTGAATGTTGAGCATCATGTTCCTGACGTTCAACATTTAGGCTAGATGTTGTTTTTATTTTCAACATTGTAGTTAGGTCTTTTTCTTAAAAAAAATTTGCCTTCAACATTTTGATGTTAAACCTCAGGTCTTTTCTAAAGAGTGGTACACTAGCGGTTAACTGTAGGCCAACCTGGATGTTGTTTGGACAAAGATTACTGCTGGGTTATGTATGACTGATTTCATATGGCAGTGCTTCTCAGCATACAAATAAGTTGCTCTTTGCACAACTCAGTACTGTGTAAAGTTACTGGGGAAGTTTTATAGAGGAAATTTAGTTTCCAAGTGCCTGTATCTATACAAGGCAGTGCTAAATGCACACATAGGATGAGCAGCGGAATATATATACTCAAAAGAAAAAGGACTAAACCAACTGAAAACCCTTTGGCCAATGAAAGGATATCACTTTAAGCCTCCCTGTGTATTTCCCAATACTGACAGACCAGGCTACATTTCTACTGCCACTGAAATGGCAGTCTCAGTCTTATTAATGTAAAAACACACTTTAGTTATCCAAAAGAGAAAAGGTACCAGAAACAAATCAAACAGACAAGCTACAATAAGTAATTACAAGACAACTTTAAGGTAAACAAGCCAGCAATGAGGAACGCTCACTTTAAGCTATTTCAAAGCACACTAGCAGTGATTAGTTTCCCCAGCGTGTTATGGATAGATACCAAAAATATGAAAGTAAAAGTCAGCACAGCAGATGCCTGTAGACCTAGTCAGAAAGTGACAAAACACTGAATGTATACAAAGACACTTATCAAGACATCACAAACAACATGAAAATTTCCCTTGAAAAATAATATTTCAGCACACTGGCTGATAAATGTACAATGTCAAGACATAGTTTAATTGTATGCATAGTTTACACTTTTTTACAAGTTACAGGCAAGACTGCAGAAAAAGTATAACATGCCAGAGGTCAAAAGAGAGGAAGAGAATGTCAGAGATAGATCCTGATGGAAAATTGTAAATGAAAATTAGAGACAAAAGGCTGAATTGATAGTGAGCTAGCCATTATAAATTAAGTGAAAGGTGAAACAGAGAGCTGGGAGACATTACATGGCAATTTACAAGGAAATTATCTTTGAAAATGTATAAGGAAAGCCAGACATTTCCAGAAGTGATGTAATAGAGTTTTCGGGGGGGTTGCACTATGTTGCATCAAGACTAAACTGAAATATAGCCTAGCTAATTGCCAAAGGAATATCATCAGTTTTTAAAAAGATAATCACTCCCTTATACCCAGCACTGATCAGCCCAGTTATCAAGTGCGACACCCTCTTTGAGCTATATTTTACTAAACATATCACAAAATTAGAAACACCCTTTCAAAATTTCCTATCCAAAATGATCACAGGCCTAAAGTTCCTGAGCTACCAAGACAGGCTGAAATCTGTATGCATTTATTAAGTGTCTTATAGACTTTTGACGGGAGATTTTTGTCTTGCTTTAGTGCGTCATTAGAGACCCAATTATTCTGGACTCCTATTTCTCTGCAAGTCCAATATTTCCACCAGTACAAAATCCAGGGACCTAAATATTCACCAAAAGATAAATAATATTTACTGGAGGGAAAGGTTTATATTCCAATGCCTGCTAAGCCTGGGGAATAATCGTTTTCTACATGCTAATCAGTGCAGCCCACTATCGTCCTTTCACCATAAACCAGATGACTGGATGGGGGCCCACAAATTTAATCTATGATTGACTGGTATCCCCCTCCTGAAAGTGCAGTGTGAGGGAGGGTACTGGCAAGGTGTGAATGGTCTTGGGACTCAGTGGCCTTAGAATATCTATTTATCCATTTATATATTCATCTATACAAGCTTCAACCACATGACAACACTTGTGCTCTTTCATTACACAATGAACAAACTTCCTCAGAACACAGTAATACATATATCACATCTCCATATTTCTTGACTAACAAATCATGTGACAATATTTAATTGCAAACAGGACAGATTTAATTTAGTTTCATAGGTACTTATTAAGGTACTAATCTGTGAGGAGCTTTACATTCCTCGGGTATTTTTTCACCTCTATATTTTGTGTCTGAATAACATTGAAAGTGGTAGAACAGATATGTCAGGATATTTAATTGTTGCCATTATCATTGAGGGATATGGGTGCTAAGTTGGGGTAAATTTATGGCTTACATTCAGTCATCCATATTACATTTGACTAGAATAAGGGAAGTACTTTGCTTTATTTGGAGTGGAAGATGGCTCCAGAGGAATGATATTCTCTATGATACATGTCTATTGATCAGTGTCTTATTTATGCTATAAATAAAAATGCTGGTAGGCAGAGTTTCACAGGCACAAATCACTCAGGTGGTGATAAACCAGAGCTATAATTAATGATAAAAATCCACAAGGAAAACAAAACATGAGCTCTTTCGTTAAAAATGTAAGACAACCATTTATATACATATAAAAAAACACTGATTGGGTAAGTAAAGAGAGGCAGCTAGCTAAGCAACACTGAGATAGAACATTAATGAATGAATGAATGAATTAATTAATTAATTAACCCCTTGATGACTGTATTACAGTTAAAACTGTTACATCTTAAATACAACTAAAACTTGTGATTAAAAAATAAATTACTAGTCTCATACTTGTGTCATGAATGGTTATAAATAGAATAAAATTAAAACCAAAGTAATTTTTAAAAATCTCATATTGCATGTTCACATAATGCTAAAAATGTTACCCAAAGCAAATTACATACAAAAGTGATTGTGTTTAACAAATGTTTTAAGGTATTTTGTTCCTTTCTAGGGCTTTTAATTTCAATACAGGAGAGATGGATGTCCTGTCATTTATCCCTGGCCCTCTATCTGCCTGTAGTAAGATTTGCCACCTTAATTCATTTAACTCTAACTGAAGTCCCCAAGGCTTTTTATCACAGATGTCTACATGGTCTATTGCCATAAATGTGAAATTGTGGCCAGTGTTGTCTTGAATATGCCTCTCTAATGCATTCTTAATATTATTCTTTCTTATGGCATAGTTGTGTTCATAAATTCTGGCATTAAATTTGCTTTCTGTTTTGCCTACATAAAATGCTAGGCATTGGTCGCATGTGGCCATGTAGACCACTGCCTTGGACTGACAGTTATATTTACCTTTTACATAATCGTCTATACCATTCACTGTAAATTTGCTATGTGATTTCACCTTGTGGCACCAGTTACAAGACTCACATTTGTACCTCCCTACATGTCCTGTTCTAGTGTAGTTAGAACCTTTCCTAAGAAGGTCTTTTAAGTTTGAGCCCCTTCTATATGCGACTATAGGTCTTTCTCCTCTTTGTGCCCTGATGTCCAAGTCATCCATTAAATTGTCCCAGTTCTTATAAAAAATGGACATCAAGTGGTGTGAGTCGGAGTTGAATGTAAGCACCATAGATCTACAAAAAGTACTTTTTTCCAGCTCAGGTCTCGCCTCTTGAACTTCAGAGGGGCTGTTGTCTAGTATGTTTTCCCCAACTATGGGCTTAAAATGCCCTACTCTTCTTTTGCCTATCACTTCCTGCACAAGCTCATTAAGCAAGTCTGCTGGGTACTCCCTCCTCAAGAACATAGTTTTTAAGCTGTTGCATTCTAAAAGAAAATCTTCTTCTCTGGAGATCATACGGGCTTGGAGTGACAGTTATATTTACCTTTTACATAACTAATTGCCCTTTAACTACTGACCTCTTTTGATGCTTGGGATGGGAGCTAGTATAATGCAGGAACAAGTTTGAGTAGGTCTCTTTCCTATGGATCCTAGTGGAATACTTTTCATTATGTGTGTCTTTGTAAAAGTGGACATCAAGATATTTCATATGATCCAGGTTAATCACCCAAGTGAACTGCAGGAATGTAGTGGTGGTGTTAAGGTATCTCAAAAACTCTTCCAAATCAACCAGTGACCCATTCCATATCAAGCTGATATCATCTTGGTAGCTATAATACAGTTTGACCTTAGAATAGTACTGAGACTGAAATACATAATTTCTTTCCCAATATGCCATTACAATGTTTGCGAATGCCCTGCCACATGCTGAACCTTTTGCCACACCTATAGTCTGCAAAAAGTACCTGGCATTAAAGGAGAAATAATTGTTTCTTAAAACAATTTCTAATAATTCCAAAATTAGATTAATTTTCTCCTGGTTAACTTTGTATAACAACAGTAGGTCAGCCACCCACTCAAGACCAGTTTCTTGTGGGATGACTGTGTACAGGTCTTTTACATCTATAGTGACCGTGATGTCACTTGCGTCATACCTGGTTTTGTTCACTTGTTCTAGAAAAGCCCAGGAGTCTTTACAAATTTGGCTTTCATTACGCAATATTTTCTTCACCTCATGGTCTAAAAAGTAGGCACAAGAAGTAGTAATAGAGTCTCTTCCATCCACTAAGGGCCTCATAGGTGGATCTGAGAGGCTCTTGTGGATCTTGGGAATACCAAAGAACACTGGTATCCTTGGGCTAATGATGTTACGAAAATTATGTAAGGAAAGGTCAATTCTTCTTTCTAGAAATATGTCAGTGAGTTGGCTGTGGTTTTTTCTATATGCTGCATTTAATTCATTAAGGGACACTTCCGTGTAATTTTCTGTGTCTAACATAGACAACATTTTGTCACTGTATGTGGAAGAGTCCATGATTACAACCCCTCCCCCTTTGTCAGGTTTCATAACCCTGATGCCATGTTCTTGCAGTTCCAATAAACAATCATGTTCACTTTGGTTCATGTTGTGGAGTGTTTGAGCTGGCCTGTATTTATTCTTATTTAAATTATACAACTTTTTCATACATTGCTAATTTTGGGTGCAAAGGGGGGTTGTAAGTAGAACTGATCTTAAAAATGCTGCCTTCACTGACATTAGTTTGGGAGGTAGCACCATGTCATAAGGTCAAATTCAACTTTCTTAAATAAAGTTTCAAATCCAACATAGTATCTACAACATTAAATATCTTACCAGATACAAAAGTAATTCCCTTAGACAATAAATCAGCTGTAGTTTCATTATATATAAAGTAGAATAATTGTGTACTGAAAAGTCTTTTTGGTGGTTAAAAACCACTGTATAGGTACCTGTTTTTTGAACAGAGTCCACTGGTGTTGAGGTGCTTACATTAATGAAGGAGTCATTAACATTAACATGGTAACCAGAAGGCCCTAGTGGAGATATTAAGCTCTCCAGTTCCTGTTCTTTGGCCTGCCCCCCTGAAAAACCTGTGGTTGGTAGCCGCCCTGTGGTTGCTGCCTATTGTTGTAATGGCTTTTATTCCTAATTCTTTCATTTCTCGCAAGTTCTGGGAATTCAGCATCATAGTTTAAAATCATGTCATCAGTCTCTTCAAACCTACATTCATCATTGCCATTTTCCTTGTGGATCTTTATCCTTAAATATAGCTTTGGTTTATCACCACCTGAGTGATTTGTGCCTGTGAAACTCTGCCTGCCAGCATTTTTATTTTTTTAGTTTGTTTTTCTGTTTTTGTTTTTATTTATGTTATAAAATAAATTGCGATCCCATGAGTGAGAAGCACTGCCACATTGCTGTGACAGGATAGGATCAGATGCAGCTCTGTATCTGAGGCAGAGGTCATCCTTTAGGCTCCTGTATGATACCAAGAATAGGGACAAGGCTTTGAGATGATTGGTATAGTTTTTATGATTTACACCCCTGATTTTTTTTAGTGAGAAAGAGTTGTGTTTATTCTAGTTATGACAAGTGTTTGGACAGGTGCATATTGAAAGGAGCATTGTATTCAATGATTAATCTAATGAGAGCTGAGTGCATTGTATTCAATGTCTGTCCTAATGAGAGCTAAGTACAAAGGAATAATTATATGCCTGGATCTGCCCACCATATCTTTAGATATAAGGTGTGCGATGAAGAAGTATCTCCTTGCAATAATGGATACATGTCACACCATATCTTTAGATATAAGCTGTGTGATGAAGAAGTATCTCCTTGCAATAATGGATACATGTCAGACCATATCTTTAGATATAAGCTGTGCGATGAGGAAGTATCTCCTTGCAATAATGGATACATGTCACACCGTATCTTTAGATATAAGCTGTGTGATGAAGAAGTATCTCCTTGCAATAATGGATACATGTCACACCATATCTTTAGATATAAGCTGTGTGATGAAGAAATATCTCCTTGCAATAATGGATACATGTTGATCAAAGGACAGTTCATTGTTTATGTATGGGACCAACTTTCAGGGTAGTGCTATTAATAGTTAAAAGGGAGGTCACGGAGGCTGAATGATGCTATTATACATTTCATGGCATTTAGTTGCAGTCTATGGTTTTGACACCAGCTATTTGTTTGGGAAAAGCCATCTTGTAGTATTTTGGTGTCCTCTGGAGAATTTATGACAGCACAAAGTGTACAGTCATCTGCAAACTTGGGCAATCATAAATGTTTGACATTTGCTTTGATCTCTGAGAAGTAAAAGCCAAAGATGAGTAGCACAAGGACTGATCCCTAGGATATGCCACTGGTGACAGGTCTTTTGGAGGAGGTACAGCCACCTCCCCTAATTTCCTGGGTTCCAAATTTACTATTCAGTAAGTTATATAGAGATTTATATTTAGCTGCAAGACCTTATCCATAATACCCGAGTGTGCAGTGGTGCTGAATGCCTTGAGGAGGCCTAGATGCGTCATGTGCACTGATTTTTTTTTCTTAGCCATTGCCTCAGTAGGGTTCTCAATGAATTTGAGCAGGTTAAGTAGGTGGGATCTGCCCCCTGACAAACTGAGCTGGCTTGGCTTGTGTTTGTAGGCTGCCTGTGTAGTTAATTAGGCTGGTCATGCTTGTGAGTCTATAATTACCTGGATCTATTTAAACCCCACCTTTGTGCAAGGAGATGACTGTCGCTGCCCTCCATTCATATAGCATGAATCCTGTTTGTAGGCTAATACTGAGTAGACTCTGAAGGGGGTCTGACAATTCATGTTTCAGGATGACCAGTAGGTAGTCCAGTATATTATACGGTCCCACAGAAGTAGTGTTTTTGGCCATGGATAGTGCTTTGAGGACTTGTTCTTCAGAAACATGAGGGGGATTGTAGATGTGGGTATGTTATCTGGGAATATAGGATGGAAGAAGGGGAATAAATTGGAGCTAAATTTATCCACTAATAGATGTGCTATGTCCTCTGGGTCCAAGTATGTGATGTCATTTACTGTTAGTTCTGAACAGTGTTGGGCATTGTTTCTGAAGTTTCTAACAGAGTTCAAAGTTCCCAGCTTAGGTTAGTAAGAGCATTTTTAGTATCTTCAGAGTTAAGTTTATTTTTACATGCAATGATTTTTTTTCTTTTATTATAGAGTCTGATTATATTTGGGTTCCGCCATACAGATTTGTTGTAAAATGTTTCGTTGTACTTACTTCAGAGGGGGACAGGTGCATGTATGTATTTGGAGGCAAAGGTTTCCGCATACACAGTGAGGTCATTAAGTTTGGGGGGGGGTTTGAATTTAGTCAGACCATCTCTTAGTTTTAGTATACTAACCTTAAATCTCTGAATTCTAAGGTATTAGTGATACTTCCTACTGCAATCTTATGGAGAATATGACACATTTGTGATCTGATATGACCAGGGAGGAAGTGACAATTGGTGGGGAGCAAAGCTGTCCCATAAAGTCTAGGATTTTATTTCCCCTTGTGGGAATGTGAGCTTACTGGTCCAGACAGTTTGTATTGATGAAGTCCAGAAATATCTGAGCATACATATTTGAGGCTGTATAAGTCTCCCAGTTAATGGAGGGGTAGTTGAAGTCTCCTAACAGAATAATTTCTGGCCTAATACATAGAGACTCCATACTAGTTAGGTAAAAAGTATAAGGCTGATGGTGACATAAAAGGGGTCCTATAGTTAATGATAATAAGGGGTTTTATTAGTAGTAAGCCGAATGTGGAGAAGCTCCAGGTCATTATCTTGTTTAATTAGTCAGAAGGAGAGATGCATGTTTAAGAATATGGAAACACCACAACCTTTAGAACCTTTGTCAAATGTGGTGGGTGTTAACATGCAGTTGGCTTTGAAACCCTGCACTGATGGAGTGCTGTCACTGGTCTTAAACCAGGTCTCTGTGATGATGCATGCATCAATGTTTTTCAGGATATGACATGCTTATAAAGAGTGGATTTTTTTATTAAGGCTTTTAGCATTGATCAGCAACACCTTTATGTTATCCAGATTCTGTTTTGTTATGCCGGAAGGTCTAGAAGACTGTGACATTGCCTAAAAAAATCAATATGGAGTTAGACAGGGATTTAGCCAATATACGAAAGCCTTGGAGGGATAGGTACAGACCATCACTGGCAAAGCAGTTAGGACTGAATACCTATCTCCTCCTATGTATATATATATATATATATATATATATATATATATATATATATATATATATATATAAATGATACCAGAAGCTAAGCCAGTTGATGAACTCAATAATCTTTTATTGGTATTGTAGCATCATTCTTGGCAGTGGTAAAATGCTGCTGAAGGCTAGGGACATACCTGCCTCAGATGCATATTCCAAGTGCTCCATCATCTCCCTCTTCATATAGTCCAGGGATGTATGTCTGAAGTCATTTACACCCACAAGAACTATAAGTGTGTCATATATGTACATGTGGAGCAGGGATGTGAGTACATGAATGATTTGGTTAATTCTGGCACTTGATACGCAACCTGACAATGACCCTGTCTATGAAAAGCCTGGTGAGTGGTGCATTGGTGTGTCTCACTGGCGTCACCTTTGATTATGATATTCAACTGTGTGGACGTTTGCCTTATGGGCTTTTGAACTGAACCAATATAACTTATAGATATTTTTCATGGTGGATGTCATTTTTCTTGTGTGTTTATGAGTTTGAGTAGATTGTTGAGGGTACTTGTTCTTTTAGTTACATTTAGGAGGCCTTTGTGGTTTAGGTAGGTTACTTTTAAGATTCTCAGCATATGTATGTCTATGTGTTGGTTCTGAACTGAGTGTGATTGGTGTAGTATGATGTTGTGTATTACTGATAACCTATTTGCTTTTAGTAATAGATTTGTTCAAGAGCTTTTCCTTTAATAACATACATACATACATCTCTTGCACAATGTGTCAGTTTTTATAAGTAGTAGGTTGTTGTCAGTCTTCTTCTTCTTCTTTCAGCTTTTCCTGGTTAGGGGTCGCCACAACAGATCACCTGTCTGCTCATGATTGGCAGTGGAGTTTTACGGTGTCAAGGTGCCAGCCCGGCACCCAACCTTCCACAGAAGGCACACACATGCACACACTCACATATAGGGCCAATTTAGAGTGTCCAATCCACCTACAGCATGTTTTTGGGATGTGGGAGGAAACCAGAACACCTGGAGAAAACCCACACGACCACAGGGAGGACATGCAGACTCCACACAGAAGGCACCCCAGCCGAGGATTGAACCGGAGAACCTCTTGCTGTGAGGTGGCAATGCTAACTGCTGCACCACCATGGTTGTTGTCAGTAAACTTTGAGAAATAGCTACATTGTCTCCGAATGCAGATTTGAACCAAGCTGGCTACAGAGATGGTTAGAAACTGCAAATCCATGGTTCCAGGTGCTTACTAATGTGCCTAAGTGGGAGAATACTGTCTAAAGGAGTTGGACTTAATTTACTGGTGTGCTATCAGTCTGAGAGAGCAATTTATGAATTCACATAAAGAGTAACGCACCTCTTAGTATAAGAACTGAGCTGCATCACATGACTATTGAGAGAGAACATTTGGATGGTATTTAATTCTTGATTTGGGGTATACTAATAAGTGTAAAGTGAGAAAATATGGTTCGAGCACCACATTAGGTTGACAGAAAATAAACAGTCTATAATGACTATGAGATTGCCTTTTTTATGCAGTGATCTATCACTGCTTAGCTCTGTGGTTTATAAAGCTATAACAGGAAGAAGAATATTATTAAGGTTATTAAGAGAGAGAGCGAATTTAAAAGTGAAAGCACCTGCTTCTGTCAAGTACAGCATTGCACTCATTAATGAGTGAAAAAAGTGAAGGAACCAATGAGAAAAAAGATCTACAGCCAATAATATGCACCCCTCAGGAAGAGCAGCAAATTACTCCTTGCCACTGAATAACAACTACTACTCTTAGAAGTTTACACTCAGAATAGAAAACTAACTGAAACCTATACTTTAATGTAAGAAAAGTTGTAAACTAGGAAAAACAGTGGAAAGTCACAGGAAAAAACACCTTTATGAGCTAGATAAAGCTGTTATCTTATGAATTTCCAAAAAAAAAAAAAACAAAAAAAAAAACTTTAAGCCACATTGAACTTATTTACAATTAATATGTACAAAATATACTGTACCACTGTACAATGACAGCAAATTACTTGGAAAAAAGCTTGTGTGTATGTATATATATATATATATATATATATATATATATATATATATATATATATATATATATATATCTATATATATATATATATATATGGACAGCAATGTTTGCACAGTAGACTGTATATGCTGAAAGCTACATATGGTGAAAAAAGGGGAACATTGAAAGTAAACAACCATTTATCTCAAAGGTCTTGACAGGCTGTACAATAGCTTATTTATTTTAGCATATTTATAATTTAGTCTGTAAAGCATTTTAAGTATTTCTTGGTTGCCACTACATTTATTGGTAATACTTAATTTACCTGATATTGCATAATGTTTGATGGTTTTAATAGAATGCCACTTTTAGGAAGCAGTGCTACATTGCCTGGTATTTGGTAGATTACTGCCTTCTGTGATACCATTAGAGATTATACATGAACTGCAAAAACATCTCCACTCTTTCTGTGTTTCTTTATTTTTGTAATGTCTGTGATTTTTTTAGAAGTGTAACTAATTTTAGGACCATTTTTGCTTTTTTATTGAATGGGTATTTTATGTATGTGTCAGTCAGATCAGTATTTTTCTGCTGCTAATATTAGGCATATGTTTACTAATATGTTGTTTGTATATTCTCAATATCACAAATCACTCCCAATTGCCTTAAATCATATCTACAGATTTTCACAAGTTTTATAATTTGCTATATAATGTAAATATTAAATCAATTTTTTCAAGTGAATTGTGTTAAGATTAAAGTTTTACTACACTATTCAGTTAGTCTGTACCTTTATTTAATGAAAAACACTGAAACAGTTCTGCTGTTATGACATTCTTTTACTGCATACAAAGTTGACATCTAGTTTAACAATGAAAGGTAATACATCAAACGTACTTCAGCTTAGAATAATCAGAGTCTCTCATACAAAAGAAAAATTCCCAGTCTTTATAGTGTCTTTTCTGCCTGCATCAGCAGTTTTGAAAATTTGCCAGAATAACATGTCATTCCTCTCAAGCTGGTTTGCTGATAGTTTGTTTTCCATATCTTAAACATTCTGTTCCTGAAGGATAACTTATTTTGTCCTTGGCCTATCTTGCGTATCATATTGATGAGACACAGCTGCATACAAGAGTTTGTCTTGTCCTGCATGTAGATAATAAATTTCACAAGCTGCACAGTTTATAAGAGATAAAACATTTTACTTCTGATTCTTATTAACAATGAATGCCAAGCTATATGTTTTTGCCAAGAGTTCAAACTAAGTACACTCTACACACTGAAATGCAGAATATTTGTTTTACATTTTCAGAAAAAAATACACTGAAATCCATTTTTAACCTGTTTGCTACTCTCACAATTCTCTCTTTTCAATTAAAAAGTGGAAAATGACTGTCCAGTTTCGACTTCAGTTGTACACATTGAAACCTTTTCCAATTTATCTATGTTAACCATCATGATTTGTTGGATTCTATAAGTTTTTCGCAAATGGCAACTTAGGGAGCAATTCCAAATAGTTAATATGACTATAATGCCTAACACTACTAATACAGGATGTATCAACCAACTTAACAGTTTTTTTCCTGATTTTGTCCAACCAGTAAAGATATTTCACCAATTGTGAGCAATGTCTTTTTGGTCTTTTTAGCCAAACTACGTAGTTTATCTTTTGCAATGATGCTTAATGCCCCATAATATAGAATACTTTTATTTCTTTTTTCCAAATACTCTCTGAGAATTTTAGTATTGTTTATTATGTTTTTTTAAATTATCCAAGGATACAGATATATTAAAAAGCTGTATTAAGTTATAATTCCAATTTTTGGAAATATTTACTACTATGGTTTCAGTAAACACATAGGTCTTATTATTCCATTTAAGGAAATCAACATGTGATAAACATCCTACAAAAGGTAATTTTAAATTATGACCCACATTTTGATCTGTAACCAGACAAATATACTGATGAGCCACTTCTATAAACATTTGAAAAGAAGACGGCATAATGGTCCATTTGCACAAATTAACAGAATGGTGCAGTAAGCATGGTTCATAGACAGGTGAATGCTACCCACAAATTAATCCATTTTGAGTCTGTGTACAATACTCAATTTTATGTGTTTTTCCTCTCATATCTATATGATTAACTTTAAATTGTGGCAACCAATACTCATACCCTTCTGGTACGAGAAATATCATAGGTAATACCGTAAATTGACACATAATAGTGGTATCAGTAACGTTATAATGTGTGAATTTCCCTATGCAATAGTGTGGAATGCAATATGTTACTTCAGTAAATATCTTAATCCAATCTGTATCAGTTATCCATTTGTTAAACAATTGTCGCCAAACATTTTCATTTTGTAACATCAGTTCAATTTGTACATTATTTTTTTGAATTTCTACATACAAAGATTGCATAGTGCACTTTGTCCAATTTACAAAAATTGTCATGTTACCATCAAATTTCAACTGATGTAGCTGCATAGCATCATAATTGTCTAAAAATTGCTGCTGATAATTTATATTGTGCAAATCTATTTTCCATATCTCTGGATTCCAAGATGCTTATAAATGTACAATCTGAGAGATATCTTCCCCCATTTTTTTAAATGATTAGTTAGAATTTTAATATCAGCTGCATTAATAGCTTTAATGCCTGTGCCTAGGCCTCCTAGCAGGGTATCATACTAAGCTCTTTTGTACTGGCATTTGCCTGTGTCTGGGAATGTAATGTTAAAATGTACCACAACCTTTTGATGCTGTCTGCCTACCTTTTTACAGATAGAAGATATTTTAACCAAATGGTCTGTATGAACAGAGGTAGGTTTACCTGTTAATATTGATAGAACATATGCCCAATGTATGCTGCCTGTAATGACTGTGGTATTAGTACATATTACAGAAACTCCAGTAGTAAAATTTAGTTGTACTTTTGTATTATTGGGAGGAATACTAATTCCATTTATGGTATGATTACCACATTCCTTCACATAAGTGAAGACTAGTCATTGTGTTAATGGTGGATATGGCTCGCCACTGTTAAGATTAAAGTTGTACTACACTATTCAGGTTGTCTATACCTTTATTTAAAAAAAAACACTGAAACAGTTCTGCTGTTATGACATTCTTTTACTGCATATGAAGTTGACATCTAGTTTAACAATAAAAGGTAATACATCAAACGTACTTCAGCATAGAATAATCAGAGTCTGTCAAACAAAAGAAAAAGTCCCAATCTTTATATTGTCTTTTCTGCCTGCATCAGCAGTTTTGGAAATTTGCCAGAATAATATGTCTTTCCTCTCAAGTTGGTCTGCTGACAGTTTGTTTTCCATATCTTAAACATTCTGTTCCTGAAGAATAATTCCTTTCATCCTTGGTCTATCTTGCATATCATATTGATGAGACACAGCTACATGCAAGAGTTTGTCTTGTCCTGCTTGAAGATAATGAATTTCACAAGCTGCACAGTTTATAAGAGATAAAACATTTTACTTCTAATTCTTATCAACAATGAATGCCAAGCTATATGTTTTTGCCAAGAGTTCAAACTAAGTACACTCTACACACTGGAATGCAGAATATTTATTTTACATTTTCAGAAAAAATCCACTGAAATTTATTTTTAACCTGTTTGTTACTCTGACACATTGTGCAGTTTTCTTTTTACTTTATTCTCTTTTTGTATGGTTATGGGTGAGTTACAGTATTGCTTCTATTTCCTCACTTCCTCGATTAATTAACTTAATATTTTTTTAATCTACTCATTCATTCCTTCTACTAGATGACATGGTTTTCTTTTTCACTTTTCTTTTGCAGGCTCTCTTAATGTTAAAATATTTTATTTCAAATCTCCTCAATCTTTTACTTTTCACTTACTTTTGTATGGTATTTTTTTTCTATTTTACACCTTTGTTCTATAACACTGTTAATTAACTATTACTTCCTCTCCTCTTACCTTTTTGTCTTAGTTTTTCCTGTTTACTCTCTCTATAATTCATTTCAACAAATGGAAGTCAATTCTGTGTTTATATGACCTACTGGTTCTTCAGTTGAACTTTACAAATACAGCCTAAGGTTTCAAGTATGTTCATATTGATAGCAAATATGTTTCTACTTGTATGCCCTTTCTATGCTTAATTATCTTTGTAAATTTGTTACACTTAATGTTCACATTTATCTAATTGTAAGTAACATTTAATTATGTTTAAATGTAATGTATATCATGTGTTGATCTGTCCTGTCTTGTTCATTGAGCTTTTCTACCAGGACTAGACTGAGAAGGAGGTAGTTTTGCTCAGTCAGACCATCATGGCAGATAAATGGAAATATATGAAAAAAATCAAATATTATGTGGGAAGCTGAAACTAAAGGAAAGCTACTAAAGACCTTTTCTAGACCTTTGACTTTCAGAATTCCCCTAAATGTCATTATTTTTTCCCATCCAGAATGTGTTCCAGAAGATTGTTTAGTGGGTAAAATGTGTATCAGGCACTGGATGACTGCAAGACTTTTTTTGTCTTGCATTAATTTATTTCAGAATAAAATATTTTGTTCTTATACATTCAAAATTATTGCTTCTTTAAAATATACCAGTGTTTTCACTATTACAGCATGCAATTCATGGTCAAGGCAATTATGATTGATTTGTGATAATAAGAATATGTAAATGGCAGCAGTAATATTAACCTGACTGACAACTAGCAGAGTGTATATTCATAAAATACAGAAGTAGTTATTGGAGAGAGAGATGTAAGTTGAAGATAAATTCATTTCTGCTCAGCATCGTCTATTTTATAATTTATCTATTTCATCTTATCCTACTGTTTATTCTTGAGTGACTGTCAAGTTATTCCTTTATTCAGTATACTTCAACATTGTCATTATTAGGTGCTTTACCCTCTGAGTTTCCATTTAAACTCTCTAAACTGTTACTATCTTTCCCACTAAAATATGACCCTTTAAAAATTTCTAAGGACATAATGTCAGCCTTTTTCCTAAACTATATCTTTGGATCCCATATACATTTGGTCCATTTGTTTGCTTGCCCTAATTTCTCTTCTTTAATTTATGAAGTAGATATCCTGTAGCGGTTCCATTTGGACCATCTTCTTTGTGTCCAATTTATTGAAAAACTCATTATTTTTTACATATGCATTTCCCCCCACCCGTTTGATCACTTAGCACTCCCTTTTATCTTACCAATCTGTCTGTTTCATTGTCTTGCCCTGGGTGCCACCTCAAATCACCTTATGGAGGGAGGTCTATACTTTCTGGGAGTGATTAACCTTTTGATAGTTGTGCTTGTTGCCAGAGTAGAAGAAGGTGATAGTCAAGTACCAAGTGGTTGTCAGCAATACCTGGTCAAGATTTTTAATGTTTTGCTGTAACTTCCTAAGCTGTTTTTTCCTGCTAAATGAGTAGTTCCCCAAAACATTGGCTCTGATTGTACCGCCATCCTTCAGTTTGCTCAGTATTATCTTAGATTGTACTGTCTTCACACAGGTCTGTCAATATTTTGTGCACCCAGGGCTAGCCTTTTGACTTCCTCAGAGAATGGACTTGTAATGGACAAACTCACTTCCTGTCTCTGACTCAAGAGAACTGGCTAACAGCCATTCAATCTTTTCTTGCCCTTTTGACCCATTTATTCCAGCTATAATTCACAACCTCCAACAACTCCTTTTCTGTGATCACAATACTGCTGGAGTACTTGGAAGTGAGTCAAACTCCAGTTGATCGTCATCTGCAACTAGTAATGTTTTTTCATTTTTTCCTGCTAACCCCAAGATGCTCTTGCATGCAGGAAGTAACATGGACACAAAATGAATTTCCTTTGCACCCTCTGCACCCTCTGCACCCTCAGTGCCATCTTGCAATATATCTGTGTACATTCAGATAACGTTTTTTGCACTTAATACTTCTGGTCTCTAGTAGAAGACAGTCATATGGTTGGCAATGCCACTGCCCCCCTCTCCTCCCAGGTAGAACAGCTGGCCTCTGGATGATCAGTCCTATTTGTTCAAGCTGGCTACTTAGATTGCCTGCTTTGTAGCTAGAGCTACTGCCTCAGTTCTAGTGGAGTGTGCTTGTCAATTACAGATGTTTTTAGACATCTCTTCTCCCTATTATACTTCTTAAACATCTATTTTTTATGTATATTCTTGTTATAACTTTACATTACATAAACTGGTCTATTTTGTGTTTCAGCAAAAAAACATACTTCTGCCTGATCACCTGCCAACCCTTTCTCACCAGTCAGTTTATTATTACATATGACAGAGATGAACAGCCATGCATGAAAGTGTTTGTTTATTGATGTGCTTTTATTATTGTGACATTACAATAGAATGTGAAATGGCAGGACAGTAGGTTGGATAGTCAGGCATTGATCAGTTCATCAGTAGGAATATAGGATAGATCTCCATACTGTATTATTGCCATTTGCAGTATAGGGCAGGGTTAACCCCCAGTTACAACAGTATGGAGAGTATTGATCATTGCATATTTATTTCTGAAACTTTACCATCAATATTTATGTAATGATCATGGGGTTATAAAGGTTAAATTACTGCTAGATAATTCTGCCAAACTAAAATCTAAACCAATGCATGGAAGATCACTAACAGACTATATGGAAGCAAAACATTCACTATGGAAAACTAATTGGAGTGATGCGTTCAGTGGAAAAACTGCAGGAGTGTGGAAAGTTTTGAAATGGAAATTGTTAAAATGCAAAATATCAAAAAATGTTTAACATCGGGATCTAGGCATACAAGGTAAACAGTCTATATTTCCATGAGAACATGATATCTAATTAAGATTAGAGATAAAAAATATAAGAAATAGAAACAAGACTGAACTACAACTTTGAAAACTAGAATAAACAAACTGGACAGATGAATTAAGCACAGCGTGAGACAAGGTCACGAAAAATTAGAAGAAAATGTACATAAAGATATTGAGCATAACAAGAAACCATTTTATAGATATATAATATATGGTAAAGGTAAAGACATACAAATCGATACATTGTGAGGAGATTCTAAAATTTATTTTCAAATGCAACAGATTATAGAAATATTTAGAAAATCTTATGAAAATCAGTTTGCCTCCACAAAGGGAATGATAAACTATTTTTATATAACATCATGTTACAGGTGGTTATATATCTGTTTATAACTTCTGCATGCTGATATAGTCTTTCAAGTCACAACCTTTCCACTTCTCACAGTAATTTATCAAAAATCATCTTTTCCATTATTTTCCATAACAAGAAAGTGATGTTGTGGATCTACTTGACTCTGGTTTTGTCTTCTTCCCCTTTCCCTTAAAGATGGATTTAACAAGTATGTCTTCAGTCTTGAGGAATCTCCATACTTAAATCAAATGAGCTAGTGAATAACACATATAATGGTAATGTAAGTTCAATCCAAAGTTCTTTCAGGTCATTATTACTAATTCTATCTCTTCCCTGTGCTTTGTTTGGGTCCCGTTTGCATAGTTCTTTTTAACTTTACAGGTTTAGCTCCATAGGTAATTGGTTCTCTGAGACAACAGCTGATGCATGGAATAATTTATCAAATTATTTCAAAACAAGTGCTAGATTGGATATTTTTAAGAACAACTTGGACACTTACTATAGGAATGACTGTTTTGTAATATTAGCAGGTTAGAAGGACATTATTGCTCATGCCTGAAATATTTGTATATATGTATGTATGTATGAATTATTGGAATTTGTGGAGGGAAAACAGAGCAACAGAAATATGTTAAATTGCATTGTATGTATCTATTCCCACTTATTAAATCTAAACAACACTTTTGCATACCCCACTAGTGTCTGAGCTCTTGTAATTTGATTTTCTATTATATCACCAACTGCCCATCAGTTGTAGTGATGAAGTATCTTTTAGATTATTTTTGTTGGTTCTGGATGTCTTTCCTTTGGTAGTTTTAGCTACTCTGCTACTTTTGTGCTTCCTTTCTATCATATGTCTAAATATTTTTCTATATGAAGAAGATGGGTACAAGTCTATGCAACCTAAGTTTTTTTTTACTGCATCAGTAGTATATGTGGAATTTGCCTCCTGAAAGCCATTTTTTCACCATTGCATTCATATGAACAGGTCTGGAAGGAAGGTCTGCTATGAATCACCGAACTGCACAATCCTGAGCTCTGGGAACACCTTAAAATAATGTCTGAAGCACAAGCAAGCCCTCCGTATCCCTGAATGTATATATACCAACTCAATCGTCGCACCAACTCAAATAAGAGAGAAATCTCTCCACAGAAGGAAATCATTGCTGGCAAACACTTACAAATTGCACACCGACAATGATTTTCTATGGAAAACCCATTAATGTTATGTTCCTTGAAGTTTTTTTATATTCATAGGTATATAGTAGTCTAATGATCACAAGAGCATTTTTAAGGCTAGCCATTTATCCCAAATGTATCTAACAAGATCGATGTCCTAGAGGTTATATTTAGGGGTATGTGTAAGCTAGGGTATGTGTGGTCAAGCATTTACAGGTTTCCTCTATCCATTAGGGACGTAAGTGACAGACTAGGGGTGAATTAATGATTTCCCAGCCACTGGTCCAGGTTATGCTTGAATAAGTTAAATAAAGTACTCTGCATGCATGGGAAGCCTGTTCCAGAGAAGGGGAATCTCTGAGACACATACCTGTCCCCCAGTGTGTCTTATTTATATCGCAAGCAAGATTTAGGTCTCTAGATTGGGTAGTTCTGCTGCTATTTGTTTTGTGGATATACAAGAGGTCCATAAGAGTGGAATCCTGGGATACCTTATATGCCAGACATAGATTACCCTCAACAGTCTGTAAGAGACAGAGTATAGGGATAGGATATTGAGGTGATATGCATAGGAAATGTTGTTAACATCCTGCATTCTCTTTGTAAGCATCTTCTGTGGGCATTCCAGTTGTTGCATATACCTGGTCAAGTACATTCTCAAGGGAGGATTGTATTCAATGATGGGTTTGATAAGGGCTTAGTACAGTTAAACAATGACTTCTTTGGACATAGATGCCATACCCTTTGTTATAAGTTGAGCAACACAGAATGGTTTCCTTACTACCTTAGACACATGTTGGTCAAAAGCCAGGTTACTGTCTACATACATCGCCAAATACATGTCTACTGGGTCTACTCTTAGGGGTGTGTTACCAATGAGGTAGTTTCCTGAGGTAGACAACTTCCCTACTATTATGCATTTTTTGGCATAGAATTTTAAACTGTGCCTATGAAACTAGTTATTTGCCTGTATTAGCCCTTCCTGGAGGGTATTAGTGTCTTGGGGGGGGGGGATTGTACAACTGTTCCCAGTTTGCAGTCATCTGTAAACCTGGTCTGCAAGAGACCCTTGATGTCGGCCTTGACTTCCAAGAAGTAGATGACACAAAGGAGAGGATCCAGCACTGAGCCCTGATAGTCTCCACTAATGACCCGCCTCTTTGTTGTGGTGGACTCCCCTATTCTAACTTCCTTTGTCATATATGACAGCAAGCTGGCAATCCAGCTTGTAATGTAGGGGTCTATGCTTAATTCTGTGAGCTAGTTTACAATGCGCAAGTGGGTTATTATATCAAATGCCTTGGCTAGATCAATGTAGACAGCATGCACCATTTTGCCCTCATTCATTGCCTTGGTGACCTTCTCGAAGAAGTCTATCAGGCTGATTTTCCTTTGACATAACTAAATTGGGTTGGATCCAGTGTCTAGAGTTTTCCATCATAATTATTAATCATCATCATCATCATCATTATCATCAACACCCTTTTTTCCCCATTTTCTACATGGGGTCAGGGTTTGTGTTAACTGTCACCATCTCTCTCGATTCAATACCATACCTTCTTTGACGCTCATGCCTGACTGTTGCAGATCTTCTCTCACACAATCCATCCACCTTTTCCTGTCTACCCCAAGTCATCTTCACCTGATTGTCTTCTGCTTTTCTGCACATGTGCGTGAACCACAGTAATCTGTTCTCTTTGATATTTTATGCAATTTCCATGAAAGTTCTTTCCGTGGCTTTGCATACAAGACTAGTCAGACTAATGTGTCTGTAGTTGCCAGGTCCATAGAAGGCCTGCCCTTATGCATAGGGATGATTGTTGCAATTCTGCATTCATGTGGTACACAGCCTGAATGCAGGCTATGGTTAAATAGTGACTCCAGTGGTCATGATTTTCAGGTAACTGATACTCAAAGAATTTCACCTCTGCCGCCTGTACAGGAGAATGAGTTATCTAGTAGGCAGATGCATGAACTCACAGCTTGTGTGCAAGACTTTTTAGTGTCTGTCAAAGGGAGTATTTCTTTGAACTGAAAGTAGTTTTACCTGTAGGTGTTTGCCATCATCTTGCTCAATATGAACTGTGTTTTGTGAGTGACACTGTGAGCATTCATAGTTTAGTACATCTAGCTGTAATTTCCACGAATCCTGAAATTCAGTGCTTTGGATATGCTGAGGCTTCTACTCCCATATCTGACCTTTCAGACTTCTTCTGAAGGCTGAGCTTGTTGACATTAGGCAGATAGTAATGTGATGCTGCCTAAAGCAGTGCCATTTTTGTCTGCAGTATATTGGAACAAGGATGGTCTGTTCTACATGTCTCAGGTGAGTACATTCCACTGACATAATTCTTTTATATGGGAACATTCCTACTTAGAGCTGTAGACATTCAGGCCTTGGAATTACATAGCTGAGTGCATTATCTGCATTGCCAGATGTTTGTGCTAATTACAATTAGTCTGCTTTTCTGTGTATCATCAGCTAATTGATATTGTAACAATCATCTGATTGTATTTTTATGTTTCAGTGAGCTTACTTTTATTCATAGGTTCATAGGTTGGTACTAGGCTATCGACCCTAGGGTCTATGCAAACCTACATAACAATTCCCTGGATATTTCTTCCCACAATATCTACTTCCATGGACCCCTGTCTAGCAGGGCGACTGACATGCTCCCCAGTGTGAATTTTCTATCTCCCATCCAGTCGTCAAGGTTCCTTTTGAAGAGGGCCAAGGAGGTGCTCTGCTTGACATGTATGGGCAATCTATTCCAGAGTCTGGGGATTCCCTGGGTCAGGAACCTATCCCTTCAGCATGTTTTGTTCATTGTGATGACAAGGTTTAGATCCCTGGAGCGTGTGTCTCTGAGGGATTGGGATTTCTTTAAGTGTATCATGCCCAACAGCTCTGGGTTTGACATGGCCTTGTATGTTAAGCAGAGATCGCCTCTGAGTAGACGATATGCCACAGTGTATAGCTGGAGTTTTTTTAGATGGTCAGCATAGGGCATCTGCTTTAGGCCTGTGATTTAGTGAGGTATTTCTATGGCCTTTGCAGCTGTTGCAGATGTCTTGTGAGGTACATACCAAATGGGGAACTGTACTTTATAATGCGTCTAATGAGGGAGGAGTACAGTGGGACAATGACCTCCTTTTTTCTGGATGAAAAGCCCTTAGTAATGAGGTGTGCCACATAGAAGGATTTCCTGACTGTTGTGGCGATGTGGTTATCGAAGGTGAGATCACTGTCCACCTGTGTCCCTATGTCTCTCATCACACTTTCGGTGTTTAGTATACTGCCACCTATGTGGTAATTCATGGGTATGTGGTTTTTCCCAAAGGGGATAACTATACATTTCTTGGCATTAAGCTTGAGCCCATGGCTCTGGTACCAAACATCTGTTTCTGTAAGGCCCTTTTGTAGAATATCCACATCATTTGGGGATTCAGTAATGGCTCCCAGTTTGCAGTCATCTGTGAACTTTGTTAGTCAGAGTCCCTTAGTGCTGGCCTGTGCTTCAGAGAAGTAGATGCCAAACAAGAGCGGTCCCGGGACTGAACCCTGAGGTACTCCACTTGTCACTTGTCTGGAGCTGGATTTGGAGTTGGCTACTTTTACAGTTTGGGTTCTGTAAGTAAGCCAGTTGGCAACCCATCAAGTGATGTAGGGATTTATTCCCAGCTCACTAAGTTTATCTATGATTGCAGAATGGGGGATGGTATCAAAGGCCTTGGTGAGGTCCAGATAGGCTGCGTGGACCACCTTACCCTCCTCCATAGCTCTGGAGACTGATTTGAAGAAGTCAGGCAGGATCAGGAGACAAGATCGGCCCTGTGCTTTGTTTGGGTCCCGTTTGCATAGTTCTTTTTAACTTTACAGGTTTAGCTCCATAGATAATGGGTTCTCTGAGACAACAGCTGATGCATGGAATAATTTATCAAATTATTTCAAAACAAGTGCTAGATTGGATATTTTTAAGAACAACTTGGACACTTACTATAGGAATGACTGTTTTGTAATATTAGCAGGTTAGAAGGACATTATTGCTCATGCCTGAAATATTTGTATATATGTATGTATGTATGAATTATTGGAATTTGTGGAGGAAAACAGAGCAACAGAAATATGTTAAATTGCATTGTATGTATCTATTCCCACTTATTAAATCTAAACAACACTTTTGCATACCCCACTAGTGTCTGAGCTCTTGTAATTTGATTTTCTATTATATCACCAACTGCCCATCAGTTGTAGTGATGAAGTATCTTTTAGATTATTTTTGTTGGTTCTGGATGTCTTTCCTTTGGTAGTTTTAGCTACTCTGCTACTTTTGTGCTTCCTTTCTATCATATGTCTAAATATTTTTTTCTATATGAAGAAGATGGGTACAAGTCTATGCAACCTAAGTTTTTTTTTACTGCATCAGTAGTATATGTGGAATTTGCCTCCTGAAAGCCATTTTTTCACCATTGCATTCATATGAACAGGTCTGGAAGGAAGGTCTGCTATGAATCACCGAACTGCACAATCCTGAGCTCTGGGAACACCTTAAAATAATGTCTGAAGCACAAGCAAGCCCTCCGTATCCCTGAATGTATATATACCAACTCAATGGTCGCACCAACTCAAATAAGAGAGAAATCTCTCCACAGAAGGAAATCATTGCTGGCAAACACTTACAAATTGCACACCGACAATGATTTTCTATGGAAAACCCATTAATGTTATGTTCCTTGAAGTTTTTTTATATTCATAGGTATATAGTAGTCTAATGATCACAAGAGCATTTTTAAGGCTAGCCATTTATCCCAAATGTATCTAACAAGATCGATGTCCTAGAGGTTATATTTAGGGGTATGTGTAAGCTAGGGTATGTGTGGTCAAGCATTTACAGGTTTCCTCTATCCATTAGGGACGTAAGTGACAGACTAGGGGTGAATTAATGATTTCCCAGCCACTGGTCCAGGTTATGCTTGAATAAGTTAAATAAAGTACTCTGCATGCATGGGAAGCCTGTTCCAGAGAAGGGGAATCTCTGAGACACATACCTGTCCCCCAGTGTGTCTTATTTATATCGCAAGCAAGATTTAGGTCTCTAGATTGGGTAGTTCTGCTGCTATTTGTTTTGTGGATATACAAGAGGTCCATAAGAGTGGAATCCTGGGATACCTTATATGCCAGACATAGATTACCCCTCAACAGTCTGTAAGAGACAGAGTATAGGGATAGGATATTGAGGTGATATGCATAGGAAATGTTGTTAACATCCTGCATTCTCTTTGTAAGCATCTTCTGTGGGCATTCCAGTTGTTGCATATACCTGGTCAAGTACATTCTCAAGGGAGGATTGTATTCAATGATGGGTTTGATAAGGGCTTAGTACAGTTAAACAATGACTTCTTTGGACATAGATGCCATACCCTTTGTTATAAGTTGAGCAACACAGAATGGTTTCCTTACTACCTTAGACACATGTTGGTCAAAAGCCAGGTTACTGTCTACATACATCGCCAAATACATGTCTACTGGGTCTACTCTTAGGGGTGTGTTACCAATGAGGTAGTTTCCTGAGGTAGACAACTTCCCTACTATTATGCATTTTTTGGCATAGAATTTTAAACTGTGCCTATGAAACTAGTTATTTGCCTGTATTAGCCCTCCCTGGAGGGTATTAGTGTCTTGGGGGGGGGGGGGATTGTACAACTGTTCCCAGTTTGCAGTCATCTGTAAACCTGGTCTGCAAGAGACCCTTGATGTCGGCCTTGACTTACAAGAAGTAGATAACACAAAGGAGAGGATCCAGCACTGAGCCCTGATAGTCTCCACTAATGACCCGCCTCTTTGTTGTGGTGGACTCCCCTATTCTAACTTCCTTTGTCATATATGACAGCAAGCTGGCAATCCAGCTTGTAATGTAGGGGTCTATGCTTAATTCTGTGAGCTAGTTTACAATGCGCAAGTGGGTTATTATATCAAATGCCTTGGCTAGATCAATGTAGACAGCATGCACCATTTTGCCCTCATTCATTGCCTTGGTGACCTTCTCGAAGAAGTCTATCAGGCTGATTTTCCTTTGACATAACTAAATTGGGTTGGATCCAGTGTCTAGAGTTTTCCATCATAATTATTAATCATCATCATCATCATCATTATCATCAACACCCTTTTTTCCCCATTTTCTACATGGGGTCAGGGTTTGTGTTAACTGTCACCATCTCTCTCGATTCAATACCATACCTTCTTTGACGCTCATGCCTGACTGTTGCAGATCTTCTCTCACACAATCCATCCACCTTTTCCTGTCTACCCCAAGTCATCTTCACCTGATTGTCTTCTGCTTTTCTGCACATGTGCGTGAACCACAGTAATCTGTTCTCTTTGATATTTTATGCAATTTCCATGAAAGTTCTTTCCGTGGCTTTGCATACAAGACTAGTCAGACTAATGTGTCTGTAGTTGCCAGGTCCATAGAAGGCCTGCCCTTATGCATAGGGATGATTGTTGCAATTCTGCATTCATGTGGTACACAGCCTGAATGCAGGCTATGGTTAAATAGTGACTCCAGTGGTCATGATTTTCAGGTAACTGATACTCAAAGAATTTCACCTCTGCCGCCTGTACAGGAGAATGAGTTATCTAGTAGGCAGATGCATGAACTCACAGCTTGTGTGCAAGACTTTTAGTGTCTGTCAAAGGGAGTATTTCTTTGAACTGAAAGTAGTTTTACCTGTAGGTGTTTGCCATCATCTTGCTCAATATGAACTGTGTTTTGTGAGTGACACTGTGAGCATTCATAGTTTAGTACATCTAGCTGTAATTTCCACGAATCCTGAAATTCAGTGCTTTGGATATGCTGAGGCTTCTACTCCCATATCTGACCTTTCAGACTTCTTCTGAAGGCTGAGCTTGTTGACATTAGGCAGATAGTAATGTGATGCTGCCTAAAGCAGTGCCATTTTTGTCTGCAGTATATTGGAACAAGGATGGTCTGTTCTACATGTCTCAGGTGAGTACATTCCACTGACATAATTCTTTTATATGGGAACATTCCTACTTAGAGCTGTAGACATTCAGGCCTTGGAATTACATAGCTGAGTGCATTATCTGCATTGCCAGATGTTTGTGCTAATTACAATTAGTCTGCTTTTCTGTGTATCATCAGCTAATTGATATTGTAACAATCATCTGATTGTATTTTTATGTTTCAGTGAGCTTACTTTTATTCATAGGTTCATAGGTTGGTACTAGGCTATCGACCCTAGGGTCTATGCAAACCTACATAACAATTCCCTGGATATTTCTTCCCACAATATCTACTTCCATGGACCCCTGTCTAGCAGGGCGACTGACATGCTCCCCGGTGTGAATTTTCTATCTCCCATCCAGTCGTCAAGGTTCCTTTTGAAGAGGGCCAAGGAGGTGCTCTGCTTGACATGTATGGGCAATCTATTCCAGAGTCTGGGGATTCCCTGGGTCAGGAACCTATCCCTTCAGCATGTTTTGTTCATTGTGATGACAAGGTTTAGATCCCTGGAGCGTGTGTCTCTGAGGGATTGGGATTTCTTTAAGTGTATCATGCCCAACAGCTCTGGGTTTGACATGGCCTTGTATGTTAAGCAGAGATCGCCTCTGAGTAGACGATATGCCACAGTGTATAGCTGGAGTTTTTTTAGATGGTCAGCATAGGGCATCTGCTTTAGGCCTGTGATTTAGTGAGGTATTTCTATGGCCTTTGCAGCTGTTGCAGATGTCTTGTGAGGTACATACCAAATGGGGAACTGTACTTTATAATGCGTCTAATGAGGGAGGAGTACAGTGGGACAATGACCTCCTTTTTTCTGGATGAAAAGCCCTTAGTAATGAGGTGTGCCACATAGAAGGATTTCCTGACTGTTGTGGCGATGTGGTTATCGAAGGTGAGATCACTGTCCACCTGTGTCCCTATGTCTCTCATCACACTTTCGGTGTTTAGTATACTGCCACCTATGTGGTAATTCATGGGTATGTGGTTTTTCCCAAAGGGGATAACTATACATTTCTTGGCATTAAGCTTGAGCCCATGGCTCTGGTACCAAACATCTGTTTCTGTAAGGCCCTTTTGTAGAATATCCACATCATTTGGGGATTCAGTAATGGCTCCCAGTTTGCAGTCATCTGTGAACTTTGTTAGTCAGAGTCCCTTAGTGCTGGCCTGTGCTTCAGAGAAGTAGATGCCAAACAAGAGCGGTCCCGGGACTGAACCCTGAGGTACTCCACTTGTCACTTGTCTGGAGCTGGATTTGGAGTTGGCTACTTTTACAGTTTGGGTTCTGTAAGTAAGCCAGTTGGCAACCCATCAAGTGATGTAGGGATTTATTCCCAGCTCACTAAGTTTATCTATGATTCCAGAATGGGGATGGTATCAAAGGCCTTGGTGAGGTCCAGATAGGCTGCGTGGACCACCCTACCCTCCTCCATAGCTCTGGAGACTGATTTGAAGAAGTCAGGCAGGATCAGGAGACAAGATCGGCCCTGTGCTTTGTTTGGGTCCCGTTTGCATAGTTCTTTTTAACTTTACAGGTTTAGCTCCATAGGTAATGGGTTCTCTGAGACAACAGCTGATGCATGGAATAATTTATCAAATTATTTCAAAACAAGTGCTAGATTGGATATTTTTAAGAACAACTTGGACACTTACTATAGGAATGACTGTTTTGTAATATTAGCAGGTTAGAAGGACATTATTGCTCATGCCTGAAATATTTGTATATATGTATGTATGTATGAATTATTGGAATTTGTGGAGGGAAAACAGAGCAACAGAAATATGTTAAATTGCATTGTATGTATCTATTCCCACTTATTAAATCTAAACAACACTTTTGCATACCCCACTAGTGTCTGAGCTCTTGTAATTTGATTTTCTATTATATCACCAACTGCCCATCAGTTGTAGTGATGAAGTATCTTTTAGATTATTTTTGTTGGTTCTGGATGTCTTTCCTTTGGTAGTTTTAGCTACTCTGCTACTTTTGTGCTTCCTTTCTATCATATGTCTAAATATTTTTTTCTATATGAAGAAGATGGGTACAAGTCTATGCAACCTAAGTTTTTTTTTACTGCATCAGTAGTATATGTGGAATTTGCCTCCTGAAAGCCATTTTTTCACCATTGCATTCATATGAACAGGCCTGGAAGGAAGGTCTGCTATGAATCACCGAACTGCACAATCCTGAGCTCTGGGAACACCTTAAAATAATGTCTGAAGCACAAGCAAGCCCTCCGTATCCCTGAATGTATATATACCAACTCAATCGTCGCACCAACTCAAATAAGAGAGAAATCTCTCCACAGAAGGAAATCATTGCTGGCAAACACTTACAAATTGCACACCGACAATGATTTTCTATGGAAAACCCATTAATGTTATGTTCCTTGAAGTTTTTTTATATTCATAGGTATATAGTAGTCTAATGATCACAAGAGCATTTTTAAGGCTAGCCATTTATCCCAAATGTATCTAACAAGATCGATGTCCTAGAGGTTATATTTAGGGGTATGTGTAAGCTAGGGTATGTGTGGTCAAGCATTTACAGGTTTCCTCTATCCATTAGGGACGTAAGTGACAGACTAGGGGTGAATTAATGATTTCCCAGCCACTGGTCCAGGTTATGCTTGAATAAGTTAAATAAAGTACTCTGCATGCATGGGAAGCCTGTTCCAGAGAAGGGGAATCTCTGAGACACATACCTGTCCCCCAGTGTGTCTTATTTATATCGCAAGCAAGATTTAGGTCTCTAGATTGGGTAGTTCTGCTGCTATTTGTTTTGTGGATATACAAGAGGTCCATAAGAGTGGAATCCTGGGATACCTTATATGCCAGACATAGATTACCCCTCAACAGTCTGTAAGAGACAGAGTATAGGGATAGGATATTGAGGTGATATGCATAGGAAATGTTGTTAACATCCTGCATTCTCTTTGTAAGCATCTTCTGTGGGCATTCCAGTTGTTGCATATACCTGGTCAAGTACATTCTCAAGGGGAGGATTGTATTCAATGATGGGTTTGATAAGGGCTTAGTACAGTTAAACAATGACTTCTTTGGACATAGATGCCATACCCTTTGTTATAAGTTGAGCAACACAGAATGGTTTCCTTACTACCTTAGACACATGTTGGTCAAAAGCCAGGTTACTGTCTACATACATCGCCAAATACATGTCTACTGGGTCTACTCTTAGGGGTGTGTTACCAATGAGGTAGTTTCCTGAGGTAGACAACTTCCCTACTATTATGCATTTTTTGGCATAGAATTTTAAACTGTGCCTATGAAACTAGTTATTTGCCTGTATTAGCCCTTCCTGGAGGGTATTAGTGTCTTGGGGGGGGGGGATTGTACAACTGTTCCCAGTTTGCAGTCATCTGTAAACCTGGTCTGCAAGAGACCCTTGATGTCGGCCTTGACTTCCAAGAAGTAGATGACACAAAGGAGAGGATCCAGCACTGAGCCCTGATAGTCTCCACTAATGACCCGCCTCTTTGTTGTGGTGGACTCCCCTATTCTAACTTCCTTTGTCATATATGACAGCAAGCTGGCAATCCAGCTTGTAATGTAGGGGTCTATGCTTAATTCTGTGAGCTAGTTTACAATGCGCAAGTGGGTTATTATATCAAATGCCTTGGCTAGATCAATGTAGACAGCATGCACCATTTTGCCCTCATTCATTGCCTTGGTGACCTTCTCGAAGAAGTCTATCAGGCTGATTTTCCTTTGACATAACTAAATTGGGTTGGATCCAGTGTCTAGAGTTTTCCATCATAATTATTAATCATCATCATCATCATCATTATCATCAACACCCTTTTTTCCCCATTTTCTACATGGGGTCAGGGTTTGTGTTAACTGTCACCATCTCTCGATTCAATACCATACCTTCTTTGACGCTCATGCCTGACTGTTGCAGATCTTCTCTCACACAATCCATCCACCTTTTCCTGTCTACCCCAAGTCATCTTCACCTGATTGTCTTCTGCTTTTCTGCACATGTGCGTGAACCACAGTAATCTGTTCTCTTTGATATTTTATGCAATTTCCATGAAAGTTCTTTCCGTGGCTTTGCATACAAGACTAGTCAGACTAATGTGTCTGTAGTTGCCAGGTCCATAGAAGGCCTGCCCTTATGCATAGGGATGATTGTTGCAATTCTGCATTCATGTGGTACACAGCCTGAATGCAGGCTATGGTTAAATAGTGACTCCAGTGGTCATGATTTTCAGGTAACTGATACTCAAAGAATTTCACCTCTGCCGCCTGTACAGGAGAATGAGTTATCTAGTAGGCAGATGCATGAACTCACAGCTTGTGTGCAAGACTTTTAGTGTCTGTCAAAGGGAGTATTTCTTTGAACTGAAAGTAGTTTTACCTGTAGGTGTTTGCCATCATCTTGCTCAATATGAACTGTGTTTTGTGAGTGACACTGTGAGCATTCATAGTTTAGTACATCTAGCTGTAATTTCCACGAATCCTGAAATTCAGTGCTTTGGATATGCTGAGGCTTCTACTCCCATATCTGACCTTTCAGACTTCTTCTGAAGGCTGAGCTTGTTGACATTAGGCAGATAGTAATGTGATGCTGCCTAAAGCAGTGCCATTTTGTCTGCAGTATATTGGAACAAGGATGGTCTGTTCTACATGTCTCAGGTGAGTACATTCCACTGACATAATTCTTTTATATGGGAACATTCCTACTTAGAGCTGTAGACATTCAGGCCTTGGAATTACATAGCTGAGTGCATTATCTGCATTGCCAGATGTTTGTGCTAATTACAATTAGTCTGCTTTTCTGTGTATCATCAGCTAATTGATATTGTAACAATCATCTGATTGTATTTTTATGTTTCAGTGAGCTTACTTTTATTCATAGGTTCATAGGTTGGTACTAGGCTATCGACCCTAGGGTCTATGCAAACCTACATAACAATTCCCTGGATATTTCTTCCCACAATATCTACTTCCATGGACCCCTGTCTAGCAGGGCGACTGACATGCTCCCCGGTGTGAATTTTCTATCTCCCATCCAGTCGTCAAGGTTCCTTTTGAAGAGGGCCAAGGAGGTGCTCTGCTTGACATGTATGGGCAATCTATTCCAGAGTCTGGGGATTCCCTGGGTCAGGAACCTATCCCTTCAGCATGTTTTGTTCATTGTGATGACAAGGTTTAGATCCCTGGGCGTGTGTCTCTGAGGGATTGGGATTTCTTTAAGTGTATCATGCCCAACAGCTCTGGGTTTGACATGGCCTTGTATGTTAAGCAGAGATCGCCTCTGAGTAGGCGATATGCCACAGTGTATAGCTGGAGTTTTTTTAGATGGTCAGCATAGGGCATCTGCTTTAGGCCTGTGATTTAGTGAGGTATTTCTATGGCCTTTGCAGCTGTTGCAGATGTCTTGTGAGGTACATACCAAATGGGGAACTGTACTTTATAATCGTCTAATGAGGGAGGAGTACAGTGGGACAATGACCTCCTTTTTTCTGGATGAAAAGCCCTTAGTAATGAGGTGTGCCACATAGAAGGATTTCCTGACTGTTGTGGCGATGTGGTTATCGAAGGTGAGATCACTGTCCACCTGTGTCCCTATGTCTCTCATCACACTTTCGGTGTTTAGTATACTGCCACCTATGTGGTAATTCATGGGTATGTGGTTTCCCCAAAGGGGATAACTATACATTTCTTGGCATTAAGCTTGAGCCCATGGCTCTGGTACCAAACATCTGTTTCTGTAAGGCCCTTTTGTAGAATATCCACATCATTTGGGGATTCAGTAATGGCTCCCAGTTTGCAGTCATCTGTGAACTTTGTTAGTCAGAGTCCCTTAGTGCTGGCCTGTGCTTCAGAGAAGTAGATGCCAAACAAGAGCGGTCCCGGGACTGAACCCTGAGGTACTCCACTTGTCACTTGTCTGGAGCTGGATTTGGAGTTGGCTACTTTTACAGTTTGGGTTCTGTAAGTAAGCCAGTTGGCAACCCATCAAGTGATGTAGGGATTTATTCCCAGCTCACTAAGTTTATCTATGATTCCAGAATGGGGGATGGTATCAAAGGCCTTGGTGAGGTCCAGATAGGCTGCGTGGACCACCTTACCCTCCTCCATAGCTCTGGAGACTGATTTGAAGAAGTCAGGCAGGATCAGGAGACAAGATCGGCCCTTCACGAACCCAAACTGGGTGGGGTCCAGTGTTTGAAGGTTGCCAATGTCTTTGTTTATAAGTTCCATGATAATGCGTTCCATTCCCTTGCAGATCAGGCTCGTCAGACTGATAGGACGGTAGTTCCCGGGATCCAAGGTGGATCCCCCCTTGTGGAGTGGGAAAACTGTAGCTGTGCACCACTCAGTGGGCACGAAGCCTAAGGTGAGGCTATGATTAGACATGGCACTTAGGTGAGGTGCCAGTTCATTTTGTAGTTCATGTAGTACACAGCCCGGGATGTCAGTTGGTCCCATGGATGCTGTATTCTTAGCTTTGGAGAGTGCAGTTTCTACCTGTGTGGCCATGACTGCTGGAATTTGGCAATCTTTTGGTATTGAGATGGGCCCTTTAGGGGGGTGAGAGGGGGTGAAGTTGGCACTAAATAGATCTGCCAGGATATTGGCAATATCCTTGGGATCAGTATATTTAATGCCATTCTGTTATAGCTCAGAGCAGATCTGAGCATTGCCATTTAGATTCTTGACATAACTATAGAATGCTTTGTGGTTGTCTTTGGAATCTTTGGCAATTTTATTTTCATAACTAGCTTTGGCGGATTTTATGAGGGATCTCAGCTTCTTACTGAGGCTGGTAAGGGAGTTTTTTGCATCCTGGGATTTTCCTCTTTTCTGCAACAGTTTCTTCCTTCTGTTGTATAATTTGTTTATGGCAGGGGACCACCAGTTTGACTTCCTAATTTTGGAGGAGAGCATCTTGGTTCTATTTGGGATAGCACGATTCATGCACGAGTGGATATGCTCGTACAGTGCCTTAGTGTAGGATTCAGCAGTCAAACTTTCAGATCCCATCTGCATGGGTGTCATGAAGTTTGTCACTTCTGACTTGAGTGACATGAAGTTGGCTTTGGAGAAGTTTTTTACGGGGGTTTCCTTACTGTGGTGGTGGGATTTGGATGTCAAGGGGGATTTGCTTATGGTCAGACCTGACCAATGAGGGGTGACCACTCGTGGAGCATCTATCTCCTATGTTGGTAATGACCAGGTCTAGGATATTGGAGCCCCTGATGGTACAATGGATTAATTGATCCAGGGCATTGGAATTTATGAATTCCAAGAACCATTGGGAAAAGGTGTTGGTACCCAAGTAGTTTTCCCAGTTAATGGCAGGGTAGTTGAAATCACCCAGTATTAGGGTGTTTGGTTGTATCATAATATTTTCCAGTATGTTTAGAAAGGTGTAGTGAGAATCTTGAGGCATGGTGGGGAAATCTGTAGAAAGCTATAATTTGGATTTCAGTCTTACCTAGTGTTAGTTGCACCTGGAGAATTTAAGATGCATTGTGTAATTTGTGTTAGGCAACTAGCCTGGAGGTGTGAATATCCTTGGTGAATATGGACACACCTCCACCTTTAGTGTTTCAGTCATGGTTTGGTGGCGAAAAGTGTGGTAAGAGTTGTAGCCTGGTATTGCAGGGGTGCTCTCTGGAGCCTTCATAATGACAGTCAATTGAGGTCAATGAGATGCCTTTTTATGCCTTATGAGATGGGTTTTTTTTAAATTTGAAAGGGCAATGGTCCCTTTTCCTTCATTATATCCTTGGCCTTATATCATCACTTTTTTTTATGGTCAGTTTTGTCAACTTACTTTCATTAATTTTACCTTTTATCCTTTCCATACCTTTCCCATTTTCTACATGTTTTTTCTGTACCTCCCATCAATCCCCTTCTTTGCCTTGCCGTACTGTTTCTTTCCATTTTCCCCCTTTCTGCCACAAGATCTTCCTGATTTGTAATTTAAAATTTGTAGCCCGTAAAGGGCTCTTTATTTGGGTTTTTTGCAAGTTCTTCCTGGCTTCATACTGATAGATTTGTTATAGTTCCATGGTCATAAGCATGGCTATGTAAGATTGTCATTCTGCTCTGGTACACGCTTATAGGCTATGGTTAATGACTCAGGGTGAAGTTTTCAGGTAGCAAAGAGAATTTCCACTGCTGTAAAATGGTGTTCATAGGCAGTTTCAAATAAATTTTGTGCAGACATTTGTCTTCAAATGAGTATTTCTCTGACTGAAGTAGTATTCCTGATATTTGGATCATCTTGGCAATTAACTGATTGTGAACATGCTTCTAAGCTGAGCTTCTACTTATTCAGATGTAATTGATGCTTGGATTAGGCTTGTATGTATCTGACCTAGTTTTGAAAGGGGAGTTTTCTTGGCAAGGATTATTCTCCTAAAGTGCATTTTTCTGCAATTTTTAAAGGATGTCTGCTTAATTCAGGTGGAATTCATGCATAATTTTCAATTGGCAATTTCTTTGTGTAGACATTTTGTATTAAAAGCTGATGATTTTGTTTCATATTTTTCTGTTCAGTTAGTTCTTTTTTTCATGGCTATTGATTTGAAAACATCGATTATTTTTCCTCATTATTCCTGACATGTTCACAGGTTTACTGCTTCGCCTATGTCTATCCCCTCATCTTTTTTGGCCACAAATTCTTCCTGACCTGTCATGGGCCATTCGGTTGATTTCGACTCCTCCAATTCCTTTGAGGGTTTTGGTTTCCCTTTTTGGGTTTTAAGTTGGTCCTGCAAATTTTGGGGGTTTTTTTTTGAAAAACCCCCGGGAGGATGGCTCAGGAAGGGATTTTTAGTGAGCATCCACATGTTTGGCTGGCCTTTTGATTATGGTCCTTAGCTTTTTGGAGGATTTCTAAAGGGTTAAAGTTTGGTGTGATTAGTGGGAATTGCCTTTGATGGGTTTTGGAGGAAATACCAATAGGGTCTTCTTTTAATGGTTAAGGGGAAAGGGAGACATGTCTTCTGGTGAAGTTTATGTCCCCGGGGTTCTTCTTGCATGTGGTTATTTGGGAATTTAATCTGGTTTTTTTCCATTTGGTTTTATACTTGGCCTAGGCTTCAAGCTATGTAGTTTCCCTTTGGGAATATTCTTTGGAAATTGGTTGGTACCAAACCCTTTCTGGATCAGTATATTTAATGCCATTCTGTTATAGCTCAGAGCAGATCTGAGCATTGCCATTTAGATTCTTGACATAACTATAGAATGCTTTGTGGTTGTCTTTGGAATCTTTGGCAATTTTATTTTCATAACTAGCTTTGGCGGATTTTATGAGGGATCTCAGCTTCTTACTGAGGCTGGTAAGGGAGTTTTTTGCATCCTGGGATTTTCCTCTTTTCTGCAACAGTTTCTTCCTTCTGTTGTATAATTTGTTTATGGCAGGGGACCACCAGTTTGACTTCCTAATTTTGGAGGAGAGCATCTTGGTTCTATTTGGGATAGCACGATTCATGCACGAGTGGATATGCTCGTACAGTGCCTTAGTGTAGGATTCAGCAGTCAAACTTTCAGATCCCATCTGCATGGGTGTCATGAAGTTTGTCACTTCTGACTTGAGTAACATGAAGTTGGCTTTGGAGAAGTTTTTTACGGAGGTTTCCTTACTGGGGGGTGGGGGTGGGATGTGGATGTCAAGGGTGATTTGCTTATGGTCAGACCTGACCAATGAGGGGGTGACCACTCGTGTGGAGCATCTATCTCCTATGTTGGTAATGACCAGGTCTAGGATATTGGAGCCCCTGATGGTACAATGGATTAATTGATCCAGGGCATTGGAATTTATGAATTCCAAGAACCATTGGGAAAAGGTGTTGGTACCCAAGTAGTTTTCCCAGTTAATGGCAGGGTAGTTGAAATCACCCAGTATTAGGGTGTTTGGTTGTATCATAATATTTTCCAGTATGTTTAGAAAGGTGTAGTGAGAATCTTGAGGCATGGTGGGGAAATCTGTAGAAAGCTATAATTTGGATTTCAGTCTTACCTAGTGTTAGTTGCACCTGGAGAATTTAAGATGCATTGTGTAATTTGTGTTAGGCAACTAGCCTGGAGGTGTGAATATCCTTGGTGAATATGGACACACCTCCACCTTTAGTGTTTCAGTCATGGTTTGGTGGCCGAAAAGTGTGGTAAGAGTTGTAGCCTGGTATTGCAGGGGTGCTCTCTGGAGCCTTAAACCAGGTGTCAGTTACTGCACAGATATCGATGTTCTTTATTTTTAGGAGTGCCTCAAGAGAGTGCATTTTGAGGTTTAGACTGCTATCATTGAGTAACATTACCTTCAGATTTTGCATGCTTGTATCTGTTACGGTGGTGGTTTTGTCCTTTGAACCTTGCCTAAAAAAGGCACTATAGGGGTGGCAAGAGCTTTAGCCAGTAACCTGAATCCCAGGTGTGACAGGTGCAGACCATCTCTGGCAAAGCATCGTGATTTGTCGATCATGACTTCCCAGGCAGACAGATACTGGATCCCCTTTGAATGACAACAGAAGCTTAGCCAATTGTTGAAGTCAATAATTTTGTCCTTATACTGTGGTATCATTGTACTCCCATTCCATCATATTTTGAGGATGTAGTGTTCACTGTGTTTCAGTACTCATTTCTGGGGTTAGAATGTATTTCTGTGATTCAGTTCTCTTTGGATATAATACATGCATCAATTAGCTTTGAGGTTGTGCTTCTTATCAGAGCCAGATCATGGCCAAATGGGGTCCTAGGCAGGGAAATGGGTTCCCCCAGAGCAAACCCACCTGCAGCAACCCCCTACCCCCAGCAGCCCCCTCCCCAACCATTCCATTGTTCCATTACTTGGCTGTTTCTCCCCAGGTACCATAAACATTGTTCAAACCTATCAGTGTGCATACTGTTCTCTTATTTACTTCTGCAATGATTACAGATATTGAAATAAAATAGCACAAACACTGATATCCATTTGCTGAACAAACAATACAGTCTCAGAATGAAAACAGACTTAGCATGAGCAGTAAACTTTTCTGACATCGAAACTCACATTCATTGAAATGGCATTAAAGCCGGTCTTCAAATAAAATGCACCTGGCCAATGGAGAATTAAGTTTACCTTTGGGCTGTTTTCAACCATAGGCTCCTTACACACATTTTTAGTGTCATGTGTACATGTATGTGCTCTTTGATTCACCTTTCTGATTGTATAAATTATATTCTTGTATAATACAGCACTACTTGTTGGAGTGTGTTTTAAATTTGTAGTTCTGAACGTTTTTCCAGTAGCAATGAAACAAAATGTATGACCCAATAATGACAAAACTGCCCATTTCAGAGCATTTTAAGCATGAAAGGCCACTCAAGCTTCTGTCATTACAATCCACCAGTATCAGTCAATAATCACAATCTCTGCATAAATAAAAGAAATCTGAAGAATTCCACATTAAAGAGATCCATAACTAATGAAGAGGTTGCTACTGGCAGACAATTTTACATTTCAGTGTTTCATCTACAAATTCAGTAGCTGCTTCTCTTGAAGAATTAGTAGTCTATGTTACATAAAAAAATGGTAAGCTGGTAATATTCCAATAGGGAATGACTGACAAACTGACAACAAGTTCATAGTTACTAGGCATCTCATACAAAGGAGGACGCACTCAGGAGTGCAGAACCCCTATCTTCCCTTAGAATGCACCAAATAATCCGTAATCAAAAGGGCACTGCAGTAGTAGCACTCCATATACATGGTGTGGGAGTAGAATCCACAGTCTTCTGCCCCAAAGGCAATTATGCTACTAACACTGCCTTCAAATTTTACAACACAAATAGTGACAGCCATTTGCTAAACAAATCCATTAGTTACACATTGGAAACAGACTTAGCATGAGGAAGAGTAAACCGCTCTTTGCTTGAAACTCACAATTCCATGAAAATGCACTGAAACTCATAATCCCTTGAAAGTGCACAGAAACTCATAATTCCCTGAAAATGTACTGATACTCAAACTCACAATTCCATCAGCAGTCTGGTAGTTCGGGCAGAGGATTCAGGCTTTTGTCTCAACTGAAGCTCACAATTCCTTCAGCAGGCTGGTAGTTAGAGTAGAGGATTTGGGCTGTTGACTCCACTGATGTTCACACTTCCTTCTGCAGTCTGGTATTTGTTGTAGAGGATTCAGCCTCTGCCTCCTGTAACCAAGTAGGCCTATAATTAAGTATAATGCCCCATTTGGTATGTACCTCTCCAAACACCTGCACCAACTGGAAAGGCCACAGAAATGCCTCACAAAGAAAATCCATGACCTCCAACATATGTCCTATGTGGACAGGCTCCAATCACTATAACTCTACTCAGTATCATACAGATTGCTCAAAGGTGATCTGTGTCTTAAATAAAACACCACACTGTAGAACAAACCAGAGCTCACACCACAAGTTCTAGGCCAGATGAATTCACTCAGTTTAGTACACAGACTGATTTATTAAAATAAACAAATAACTTCTGCAGTAAAAGTTAACAGCAAAACTTCAAATTCTAATACCATTAAGAACAAGTAGCACTTCTCTGCCACCTCGGCTTTCAGAAAAGCCTTTTCAGAGTGATCTGTGTCTTGCCTACAAGGCACTATCAGACTCTGCCCTACTAGAGATGCTCCATATCCGTAAGTGTAACTCCTTCTGCATTACCCACTTGATAGGCCTAAATCTAATATGTGACATCAACAAAACCTGCTAGAGAGACAGATTTGTCTCCCAAAGGCTGGCCCGTCTCTGGAACAGACTTCCCATACATGTCAAACAGAGTACCCCTCTGACCCTCTTCAAGCACATCCTTGATGAGTGGATGGGAAACCACAAATTTGTCCCAGGATTTCTGCCTTTGTCCCTCATATATAGCTATATCTATATCTATCTGTCTATATATATATCTATAGAAAAGTAGATTTATATATATATATATGTGTGTGTGTGTGTGTGTGTGTGTGTTTCTATCTATATAATGTATGCATTGCGCACAAACTAGAATTTTACTGTTAAGTAAAAATGCACTGTACAAAGTAAATTCTAGGCTTGGTTACTCTAATGGTTAAACCTGCATATGAAGTTTACAACTAGATGTGATGGCTAACTAGATAGGTTCCTGATAGCATAAAGAAATAAGCTGCATGTATAAGTGATACATGCAGTATAAAGCTCTGCATAGTTGTGTGAAGTAAAACATTTTTCCTCATTTATACAGTATGGAGATGAAGTACAAGGGTTATGCAAGGTTAGTGATAACAGCAAGTTAAAAGACTTCAACAGAACTCTTGTTTTTTGCTGCCTAGATGCCTACAGTGCTTGTGCTTTTCTTAGGTCCTACTATTCAGTAAATGTATCCCACCAAGGATGAATTCAAACCACAAATAACCAGGCAGAGTTTGCTGTATAGTGGCACACAGTAGACTTGTATTTACTGAAAAATTTAGGAGGTTTCTTGTGCAGCTTAATCTAATAACGCATCCTGATTCATTTTAACATCCTTTGTTTTGACAGCCACTTGTGTTATGCATCCAGGTTTCACTAATTTGTTCCTGTCTTATGCATCTTGTGTCCAGTTAATGTCTTTGAGGCTCCAGAGATCATCTGAGGTCATGAAGGTCTGACAAACAACACTTCACACCACTTGCTTGAGGCACGGCCCTTTATGAACGTAGGTAATCTGTCATGACCTATTGTTGGAAAAGGAGAGGGAGACAGACAGACAGTGAGACACAGATTGAAGAATTCACAAGAAATGTTCTTGCAGCCAAGGTCTGCATTCTTTGTCATGTTTGGATATGCACTTTACATGTCATGTGGCTCTTTTTTTATTTACTTTTAACCTGAACCATTCTTAAGTGCAGTGTAATATGTGTTTTAGATATTTTTATAGGTACTTGAAAAAAATGAAGCAAAATCATGCATATTTCTAAACAGCAGTAGTACCTAGCTTTTAAGCGCAAGCAAAATATTTAGCAGTGTTCAGTTCTAAAACTAAAATTGCAGTTACCTTGACTGGTTAGTTAAAGCTCAACCTGCTTTTTCTGCAACATTAGTTCCCTTCAGCTGTCAGAAAGATCTAGCTAAACATTTAAGACTTAAATCTTTTAAATATTACTAGATATCTGAAATGTTTTCTTACACTGTCTCATAGCAGGAAGTGGTAAACTATTAAAGAAATTAAAACACAAATTTATGGGCTTACATACATACTGCTTTGCCATGTTCTCCACTTTTATACATGCCTTATATTTTTATATAGTCACGAAAAACTCTTGAGTGGCAGATATTATTACTCATCCTGAATGGCGGCTTAGATTTTAGTTAAGTAAACAGTGATGAGGAATCCTTCTATACTTTCCTGTTATAGACTAGTGTCTGCATTTAATAATAAATACATTTTACAACCATATTGGTAAGTCGGATTTCAAAATATTTTTTGTACTGCTTATCAGTGACCAGTATAGTTTCAGTGCTGGCAGTCAAACTTAAGACAACATAATTCATCACTATATTCTAAAAGCATCCAAAAGTATGAATGTGTATACATATTCAGAAAGGTTGGTTGGTTCATTCTACATCTATAGTTTTAATATTTTAAGCTTCTGTCTCCCATGGTTGAGTGCATTATCTGAATATATACTCATTTCAGAGCTGAATTTAGAGTAGTATTTATAAACATTGTCTGCAATTGTGTAGGTCTGGCACACAGTAAAAACACATATCAGATCTCCACACAATTCATATAAGTGGCCAATCTCTGTGGAGTATCTGCAAATGCCACTGTATACCTTGATGAATCCAGCTCTGTTGGCATAGAGGAATAAACCCTTGATTGTGATCCAGGTGACTCAGTTTCAGGTATTACCTTTGGTACCTATTGTAGCTGGATTGGGGGGAGGGATGATGTGGCTTAACCTGATCCTCTCTCTTCAAGGAGGAGAGGTGTCTGTTCAGGATACACTATTCATGGTAGAATCCCTGATGGATATCGGAAATCACATGGGGACCCTGCCTACAAGGAAGGAGCAGGGTAATTTGATAAGATCATTCAGAGCATCAGAAAGGATCATTGCATGCTCAACCCTTGGATACCAGTGAGTACATACAAGAGAGGTAGGCCATTAAAGAGGAAACCTTGAGCTTCTTTCTCTATGAAGGCATTGCTCCAGGCCTGAGCACCCGTTAGCCATGAAATTAATGCACTGCAGGGCTTTCACCCAGGGAGAATAAATGAGTCAATACAGCTTCCAGGGAGTAAGGATGGTCAGAGGAAAAAAAAACAATATAACATACCTGGAAGAATTCAGGTACATAACAAGTATCTAAATAAGATACTACACCATCCGAGTAGGAAATTACAGAGAAGATTGTGTGATCATCATTGTTTTATGGCACTTCTACTAAAAAAAAACAAAAAACAAAAACAAACAAAAAGTAATCTCCGTGGTATCCCCAAAGTCTCAAAACAACCCACTAAACAAGTATAGTGGGTCCCAAAAACAAAACAGTTAAGAAAGTTCTCTGTGTGGAAGATTTTCAGTCCATATATCTCTAGTTAATCACAGTATATTAATCAGATCAGACATTAGTAGTAGAAGTAGCGAACTTAAACTCATCTTAATTAAAAAAAAAATAAATAAAAAATATACAATTGTACAGAATTACTAAGTATTCATAGCTAATCCAAGCAAGACAGGCAGTCTGTTTCCAGTCGAAAATCCTTTATTAAGTACACAGACAAGCGATCCAAGTAAAAAAAAAATAGAGTAATAGTTTCCTCACAAGCTTTCTAAATATATATATATATATATATATATATATATCTACTTTTTATCAGGAAAGGAAGTGGTTTGTTGTGCTGTAAAACAAAGTGTTATTGTACACATGTTAAATTCACATCCCTTCTCCCATCAGTGTGACATTCGAGCTGGTCCTGCCCTACTTGCTGTCATAATAATTTAACCCTTATGTACTTTAAATAAAATTTATAATGACGTGGTACCTCTTATTTAACCAGATTATTACGTAGATTATTAAGTCTGTGATTTTATTCAAGACAATATACTACATGGCTGGAAGTATATCAACCTTAGTCCATTTGGCAATCAAAAAATATATATAAATATATACATATACACTTTGTATGTAAAATATTCAATTGTAAAAATCATATTCTATTTTCATAAACTATTGTTAACAAAGATCGCACTTCTACTACATACCTGAATTCTTCCATGTATGTTGAGGAACATGTACATACTCCAGGAAAGTTGGGCACTTGTGTGAACTTGATTGTACTTGAATGATGGTGGTGGCACACTGATAGTTTGCTTGGCAATCTACTACTGACCATCAACACTGATGAACATGCAATTATATCAGCCTCATGTCTGTAGGGAGCTGCAGCAGTAACTGCTTTGGAAGTCGTACTTTACATATCAAAATGGTAGAATGACTGAACTTTACTGACCATCAACAAATTGTGATGCAGCATTGATCCCATCATTAGGAACATGCTCACCACCAGATCCCTTCATTTACAGTAAATACAAATGAGATCAGCTCTGCTGCCATGACAAGGGAGACTTGACACTTTTATGACTTGCCACTCTGCATGACAGTAGAGCACTTAGTAAAACTGTTGTGCATTTGTTCCTGTTGTCATGAACAGAAACTATATACAGAAATGTGTCTGTGCCACCTCTGTCATGCTGATTTGCCTTTCTTATAGCAGTCCTGTTTCAGCTATGTCCTGTTTGTTTGCCTTTCTTATAGCAGTCCTGTATCAGCTATGTCCTGTTTGTTTGCCTTTCTTATAGCAGTCCTGTATCAGCTATGTCCTGTTTGTTTGCCTTACATATAGCAGTCCTGTATCAGCTATGTCCTGTTTGTTTGCCTTACTTATAGCAGTCCTGTATCAGCAAACCAGTTCTCCTGGTACTTGATAACATCTGGCACCAGTCTCTTGGTTAGTACCTGTTCTATAGGTGACAGGATACTGAAACAATCTCAGCGTTTCTTATTATATGGGAGAGTATACCCCTCAACCGTCCCTGATTTTAGCTCCAATTGCCCTGTTCATTTTAATCCCTCCTAAAACTTGTGATTTTTGGATAAATAGTGCTGAATTACATGTAATAAATTATGACAATAATTAGAGATATAGACTTATTTTACTTCAGAAAATATATAGTAATTTACATTCTCTTATTCTGTCAGTGTTTCAAGTTAAAAGTACTAGTATTTTAAAACTGCACCTGATTCTTTCTAGATTTCTCCCTGATTCCATTGAGATTTGTCCCTGTTTGGTTAAGAGCTATGTGGAAGAGGTGTAGAGCTATGTGGAAGAGGTGTAGACATTTTTCCCTCTGTGTGCATGTGGGTGTGTGTATTTGTGTGTAGGGTTGAGCTATGGCTTATATGTAAAGACCAAAACAGTGGAAACTGGTAATATCCCACTAGATGCCAGACAAATGTGTACTTGCTTTGACTGGACAGTGTTTATTGGAATACTTTGTTGTGTTTGTCTTCATCATTCCTGCCTTCCTGTTGTGCAGTTAGATTCAGCGAGTTTAACTGTTAAGAATGTCATTGTTCACTATTGTCTATATTTCTCATATTGACCAAAATGGTCAAGTAAGCTATCTTGTAGAAAAGCCTTTCTAGCTAAATATGGCTTTATATCAGCAACAGCATGCTGGTAGAGTGAGTGCAGTTTTTCCTACATATGATATATTTGATGTCATATATTCTGTACATAACAAGCAGTTTAATTCATGTTACTTTAAGGGAGTTGTCCCACTTGCAGGATTTCCAATGTACATAACAAAATCACCAAAACATGCCATAAAGCTTTTTGTTGTAGTAGGAAATTGGTTTGTATGCTGCTGGTACGGCAGTTTATACTGCAGAGTTTTGAATAACAACCTCTGAGTGTGCATTATGTAGCCTGGTACTTTCCTGTAACAACTTAAATCATAGCAGTACAGTGGCACTTATTTCTTGACAGGACAGAAACCGACTAGATGTATGCATCCTGCTAACTGTCAATGTTATTTTTTTTTGTGTGTTCTTGCCAACTGGAATAGAGCACTGACCTACATGGGCTTTTTATCAGACTCATCCTGGGAGTACTGCCTGGTTAAGTGACTTGCTCACAGTTAGATGGTGCACAAACTGAGTCTGATGGAATCAAACCCTGCACTACAAGAAGCAGCTCATTAATAGTGCATAGCCTTTATCCCTTTGCTATTAGAACAGTTTAAGGCAACCCCAGTGTGTGGGTGCTGATATGCTTCTTTCAGGATCGATATCCATCAGCATACTATGCATAGCCCTCCTGTATGCTGTCTGCCTCTGGCCTGATTCAGGATTCCTGAATCATGAACTAGGCGGGTCACAAACTTGGCCTCCTGCACAAGACTCATTTATGGAATTGACCACAATCTTTGGGAATACATACACCTAACTTTTTTCCTTTATATGTGTGTGTGTGTGTGTGTGTGTGTGTGTGTGTGTGTGTGTGTGTGTGTGTATATATATATATATATATATATATATATATATATATATATATATGTATATGTATGTGTGAGTGTTAAGTAGGTTTCCCTCCTTACCATTTTCCTTTCTGTTTATTTAGAGCACCTACCTGAAATGATAAAGCAGTCAAAATTAAAGGCATTAGTTTAGAAAGTTCTTAGTGTAAACTTGCCATATTTATAGATGTTTTGCTAACCCACTTATCTAATGCTAAGACATCTCTTCCGTAGCTTCTGTACATTCTTACTAAATTAGGATTTTTGTCTTGATATAACATTAACACTGAAAAAAATGTTAAAATTAACTGTTAGCTATATGCATGTAAATGTTATGTGAAATAAATATATTTTTTAATAGAACGGAGCTACTGCTAAATGTTGGAGAATGATAACAATCTGTGCCTGGTCATTCATAGGAAAACTGCACATTATGCAGCTTGCATTATTCCAGAATCAGTGCAGACTGGCACAGCCTAGTAATTATTCATTGTTCCATGCTGAACACCAGTGTGCCCAAATGTGCAATAGTAGATCCATGCAAATTACTGCATAATGACATGCAAATGAAATGGGGGTACTAAAATGAGGTCCTAAAGACATCAAAACAAGTGCAAGGTGAATATAATCACGAATCATAGTCATCTACAAAGGAAATTGTGAGATTGTACTCACCTGACTATAAAAAGGCAAAGTACATTAAAATATCATCATTGCATGAGACAAGAATGCTTGGATTCTTCCAATACAGCAAGGCGGATTGGGATTGCCCAATTTGAAGGGGTATTTCAGAGCTACATAGCTAAGGCTCCTATATATAGCCCAAGTAGAAACCTGTAATTCAAAGTGGAAAGGGATGATGATGATGATGAAAGAGAGGGGAATCTGAAGAAACAAGGAGACTTGGATTTTGTATGCAGACCAGACCTTTAAGGAGAATAACAATAATCATGCAGAATATTAGATTCATAAAGAAGCAGAAAGTATTCTAAGAACTAGGCCAACACAAGAATGGAGAAAGGAGATTCTGCCAATAGGGATGACTGCAATTAGAGATACAGACAATAGGCAAGAGGGGGCTTGAATTTATTGGAGAAACTGGCAAAGGAAGCAAGGTATTGGGAGCAAATAACTAGACGGGGAAAGGTAATAGAATAGGAAGTTGGACTGCAGGTTAGAGAGATTTTCTTCCCTAGCAAGGATTGATATCAGAGTATAGGCAAAGTAAAAGACCAGCACTGGTAGAGTTTTTAGTATAACTAGAACAGAAGCTGCCGTTACAAAGGAATAATTAATAGAGCATACAAAATATTGCATGATAACTGTAAGAATCAGTCAGAGGAGGTTAGAAAGGATTGGGAAAACAAACTGGATAAGCAATTCACAAAGAAACAATGGGGGATATATGTATGTCTCCCAAATATGCAACAAAATCTAGAATATTTAGGATTTTTGCTTAGAAGTGTTTACATAAATATTTTTATACCCAAGTAGACTCCAAAGAATTTTTCCTCAGGTAGACAGCAAATGTTAAAGGTATGATGGGGAAGAAAGAGGTAATTGGGAACATATTTTCTGGGAGTTTAATGAGTTGGCAGACTTTAAAGATTCCCTGCAGACTACTTTATCAGAGATACTGGGTGAGCAAACTGGTGTAACTAGGGAAATTATTTTTCTGAGCTATGATGCAGAATTGGAATTGCCTAGCATAGAGACCTTGCTGATTCTAATTAGGGTGGCTGCCCAAAAAGCAATTACTAGAAAATGGAAATCAAAGTTTAAACCAGCTGTGCTAGAAAAGTGAATAAAGCAACTGAGATAGCACAACTAGGATCTTTGTAAAAGGGTAGGAGCAAATTACATAGGCAAAAATGGGAACTGTGGGAACAATACGTACAGGGAAGGAATGAGGTTTACAAGATGGCAGGATTTGAATGAGCTATGTAATGTTTGACTGACAATGATTGGGTAGATTACAAGTGATGTATCATGTTTGCAACTAAAATTATGTCAGTATGCCTTGTGATGTAAAATGCTTGCAACTGGAACTGTGTCAATATAGTTTGTTTTCATTTATATAACTATATGATTGCCTATGTCATAAGTAATAGTTCAATAAGGATGCTTCTTGTTAAAAAAAAAACAGAATGCTTGGAGTTGCATTAGCCATCACACAGTAGCATGCTATAGTCATTAACACCACCATTTCATGCCAGTATGTGTATGGTGCCATCTGGTACCAATGTAAACAGTACTGTCAGAGAATGATTAATTAAAATTTCAAAGATCAAGAGATTATTGATTGTTTTAGAGTAATTCAGAGCATTGCACATGTATTGGCTAACATATGTTTCCCTCATGTAGAATTCAGAGGACTGTGTGGCCTTCACATATCTGGAGACCAGGCTATTTATATGCATAACTTTTAACATACCAGCTATAGAGACTTTTCAGGGACCAGCTGGGACATGCTGAGTATGTCACAGGCCTCTGCCACCAGAATATTCAGCAAATAGCTTTATAAAATGCTTCTACATGTTCAGGATCATATATGGTTTTCTTAGAACAGTTCATGAGAAAGCTAACACTATGTGTGACTTCTATGATATTGTTCACCTCCTTGAGGTACCTGGTGTCATAGATATATAACATGTAGCAGCACATTTCTCACCTGACTCACAGCTATAAAGGTTTGTGAAAAGGAAGTTCTACTATTGTGTGAACTCCATGGTGGTGTGTGACACATGGGTTCATAGCCTGTGTCCTGTCAGCACCCAGGCAGTTCACATAATTCTCACATTTGACACACATTTAAGCTATATTACTGCTTCCTACATGCAGAACATCTACAGAGCTATCTAGCTGGTAAGCATAGTGATGGTAAGGTTAGTAACAATTTTTTTGTGGAGGATGTAATGAAAGAGATCTAACTTCAACTCCTTGTGATGTATGTGCTAGTCACTGTGCCATGTTTTGCTGCTTCAGTTCTGGGTAGGCTTTTATGTTAGGTATTGGCAAGATAATTATTGTCTATGGACTGCCTCTGCCTTGTATACTCGGTGAATCTATGAATGTATGAAAAACCCACAGCATTGTGGGCTGTGTGTTGAGCATGTTCAGAACTCATTACTGCTGCCTTGATATGCCTGAGGGACACTCTATTATGATCCTACAACAACCTTCATAATGTTCCTATTATGTTGAAAGCAGCAAAATAAGGTAATGAGAAAGGTTGTGTAGCCCTAGGGTAGTAGTGCAGTCATATCACGCACACACATGGCCAGCAGTGAAGTTACAGTAACACGGTCATTTGATGACAGTGTGGTGAAACAGCAACAACTAGTAACCTCACAACCAACAATGGATGGCACATTATGAGACAGCACACATGAAGCAATGATGTCAAAGCCAGAAGCATGGGCCGTGATGATCACACTCTTATAATGCAGTATCACGCAGACCAGACATGATGCATGTGATGAAATTATCAGCCTTTGCTGGTCAGTGCATGGTCAAACCATGTACATATGACGTTTTTACATTTACCACACAGGAGAGAGTGTACAGTGGACTACAGTCATTATAATGTACAAGGGAAGCTAGGGACAACAATGACATGTGTACATGCACACACTATGTGGGAGGCATGTCACAGTAGTGGCATATGGAGTTCTTAAGTTGGCATGAATTTTCTGTCATACATAATTTCATTCTGCAATTTGGTGGGGAGGGGTCTCACTATATGACTATGGCCTGATGTAGATGTGGGAGTCCTGAGGAAATGAGTATTATGTGTCATATACAGTTTCTTCCTGCAATGTGTTTGAGGTGGCACTATGTGACCATGATCTGTGGGTCCCACACTAGCTGACTTCACAGGGACTAGGACTTGTGGTTCCCCTGGGAGGGATGGTGTATGACTATGGGACCATGACCTGGATGAGTGCTGCTCATGAGGTTTTCTGAAGTGGAGGGCAAGATTCTTGGAATCCCATGATGGGGGTGTGGAATATGTAACCATGGGAGTTCTACTTCACGGCCACCCCTGCTATGTATGCTCCTCCAGTCTTGGATAACAGTGACACTGAGTGCAGTGATGGTGACTGTGGTGATTCTCCACATGGATGTGGACATGGCAGCAATGTGTGCTGTCATAAAGTTCATCAGGCCAATTATTGCTGTCTCTCTGGTCTCCACATTTTCTGAGATGCTACGCAGCACAGCAGCGAAATCCATGTTAGTCCAGGTTTCAGCGGGTTGTGCCTGGATAATATTGCAGCACAACTGCTGATCGATCTCAAATGAGAACTGTATATCAGGGCCATCTGTAACATGTGACTGTGATGGCCACCCCTGTGAGACTGTGAAATGGGGTTATACCCTCTTAAGATAGACTGTGTTTATAAACTGTTGCAGTGGCTGAGGGGGCATATTTTGTAATTGGAACCATGGAAGAATCCTTCTCCCACTGAAGACAGTGAGTGATCACAGTCTCCTGCCTTTGTTTGTGTACTATCATCCACTGAGACACATGGGGGTGGGTCCATCCTGACATCAGTGTCCCCTCCTCTAGTTATAATCCCAGAAACAGTGTCCCCCTGTAGGAATACCAGGAACTTCTCCATCTCTTTCAGTTTTTTGCTTTCAACCCCCTCCGTCACCATGACGGATCTCTCAGGTACTGAGGAAAGTGACTTTATCTTGGCATGGCATAGCATTTCAATGACATGCATACAAGACTTCTGGAAAGTATGATTGCATTCCTCCATAGCATTTATGTCATGAACCATTGTCTGTTATGTGTGATCGCATAAAGGATGGTCTGTAGACCCTCTCCCCCATCCAGAGCTTATCTAAACAATCCTGTCTTGGTTTGTGATTGACTGTACAGTAGCCTGGTAAGAGAATCTTTTATTCAAATTTACATTTTATTTTTTATTACTGATTTTCACTGTTTGTAGGAAGGAATGGATAGCTTGTAGACAAGATTTACTTTGATTTATATTTTGTTGTTTTACCTTTAATTTTCACTGTTTGTTGTTAAAATGGGATGGATTTTACGCAAGCAAACTCTAGCCATCCCAAGGGGCCTAATCAGCTATAAATTCACAAAGACTGCTAGAGAGGACAATCCAGAGTTTATGTAAACAATCCTGTCTTAGTTTGTGATTTAATGATATTTACTGTTAAAAAAGATGAGACTGCGCACGATGTAAAGGAATTTCAGCTTTTGTGACACCTTCACAACTTGCACGATCAGAGCAACAGCTTTACTGTACAGTACTTAATTTAATGTTTAGTTGTATATAGCTTGAGTGATTTGTCTCATAGAAGTTGATTTAAATTCTCTTTGAATTGTGTGGTAATGGATTTTGGTTATTCTTTTCTTTTAGAATTATTTATTCATTTGCAGCTGAACACGGATTCCTTAAATGACTATTCCATTAATGATTTGCTAAAGAACAAGTATCTTGTAGAGTGTATTAAGTGCTATTTATATTTAAAGGTAACACCTGCTAACACTGCTGATCTGTGTTCCTCATGTCAAAAGTTGGATGGTTTGCTTACTGTTATTAGTAGTAAATTCAGACTTAACTGAAGATGATTGCACTTGTAAAATTGCCACAGCTTGGAGAACTGTTGTTATATATATTAATAACTGGACTGATGAGATGAATAATGTTAAGCAAACAGCAAATAGAACACATTTAGGAAAGTATGTGTCTATTGTCTATAAAGATCACTCAGCCTCTATTGAACAAGATAATATCACTGGCAGTTTTGGAATTCTAGATACAAGTATTTAGCAATCTGACGATTCCGAGAGTATAGAAGGGAATCAAAAAGAAAGAAAGGTAGAAGTTCACAACAAATAACAAGGAAGAAAAAGAAACTGATAAATGTCTGTAAATCAAAGAGAATACTTACTAAAAATGACACTGCTTTGTTATGTAACACAGACATTACACAGGATGATAACATTTTTCTGTCACAAAACCTTCAGTCTACAGAAAAAGGCATCATTTTTCCAAAAGAGAATGTAGAAAAAAGAGGCAAGGGGCAGGTGAAAAGGAAGAACTCAAAACTGAATGTTGAAGAATTGAAGAACATTATTAAAAAAAAAAAAAAAAAAAAGGTGACAACATGGGTCAAGCTGTGGGTGTACAAAGCCACCTGTATGAGAATTATATGCTTGTAAATGTAATAAGCAATGAAAGCAGTGGTATTAGTAAGACTAATGGTGAGAAGGTCAATCCTTCCTAACAATTGATAGAGCAGCTACTACTGAATTAGAAGTTGAAGATTCTTCAGACCTGGTCAGCAGAGAAGAAAATGAATACTGAATACTGTTATGCTAGCCAGGAGCAAAAATAGAGGATGTGGAACAGGCCTTAGAACTCCTTAATGTAAGGATGTATGGATCTGTTTTTCTTCATGTTGGTGCAAATGATTTCATCCATAAAGATTTCTCTGACTGTTATAGGAGAAAGGACAGCTCTCTTAGGCAACATAGCTTGTACAGGTGTTAGGACGTATTTTTGACAAATCACATATAGAAAGAAGAGTAATTTCACCATCAATGAAAATATTTTTTGGGTAAATACCTATATGAAAAAAAATGTTCCATTTAAAAAAAAAGGAAATGTGTAGAGCACCTGAGCCTAATTTTGGACAAATGTGTTCAGACAGGATGGCGTGCACTTGTCAAGATTAGGGAAGAGAATTTTTGCAATATTTGCAAACATAAGTCAAGATTTTTGCTAGGTCGAAAATTTAATGGTTCTCAGGTAGCAACATCTGATGTATCAGAGGAATCCAAGAGTGCAAAAGGACTGGGACAAAGTCCAAAAATATATAGGTAAGTAAAAAAATAGACGTTCACCAAGGCTGAGTGTAGAATCCAATTTAATTAAGAAATAAAAACTGGTAAGTGCTTTCGCGGCAGACCCACTTCGTCAGACCATAACACAAAAATAAAATCTAAAACATTTAAATAGAACTAAACAGCCAATCAAAAACTGAATACAGAATCACATGATGACAATTAATGATGCAAGCCCCTCTTTTTAAGTGCTGATTTTAAAGACACAGCATTGTTAAGACCTGGGTGCAAAGTATCCAGCACAACTCAACATATTCAGTTTTATTCACAATTTCCCCTTCACATAAACCACAATCAACTTTGCTCAGCACTAAAAACTTAAAGTGGTAGGTATCTCCATTTTCAACAACGTGCTTAGCTAATGCATTGCTAGGTTTCTTACTTTGAATATCATTAGTGTATTCAAGTATCCTCTCCTTTAATGTGCTGTTGGTCTTGCCTACATTAAAACCTTCACATAGAATACACTTGGCCATATAGACTATATTTTTATCAGTACAGTCCGCATAAAAATGAAATTCAGTACTCCTTGATGATCTAGGATGAATAATAGATGTAACAGTCCAGATATACCTGCATGCACTACAGGACCTACATGCATAGGTACCCCTGTGTTCTAAGTATACCCTTCTAGAGGGTGTCTGTATCATAAACGTTGCTTCAGTGTCCTATTATTCTTGAAGGCAAACTTAGGACAGGGCCCAAATACTTTACATAAGTCAGGATCTGTCATAAGTATGGGCCAATTCATCTTCACAATGTCACATACCATATTCACATTGCTAGAGTAAGTTAAAGTGACCCTATTAGTTCGGTCTTTAACACTTAGCTCATTGTCATCCGATGGTCGTGTTATATTTCCAGAGAAGTAGGGTTTGATTTTACTACTCCTAACTCCTCTAGCCTCATCTGTGACCCATTCTATGTCTCCTATTCTATAGCCTCAGTCTAAAAGTTTAACTCTAAAGGAATCTAGAGCCTTCTCTAATGGAGCTGCTTCAGTAGGTAACATCATACCTCTATGTACCTGATTTTTCAACACATTCTTGGAAATGTGCCTTGGGTGCATGCTTGTTTTATGAGGAATAGTATTCTTTTTACAAGGTTTCTTAAACATACTTGTGGATAAATTACCAGACATATCCTTGTTGTCCGAAATGTCCAGAAAATCTATACAAATATCAGAATAATACATAGTAAATTTAAGAAAGGATGTAGTGTTCTGTTAAATAACCTACAAATTCTATCAACAAGTCAACAGACCCTTGCCAAAAAAAAATATGTCGCTGACAAAACGCTTATAAAACTTAACATGTGTCCTAAAGCATTCTTCATTAAAGAATAATTGCTTCTCCCAATGTGCAAGCACAATGCTGGCATAAGTGTTCAGACATGCGATACTCATAGCAACCCCCACTTTCTGAAAGAAATACTCTGACTCAAACATAAAAACATTATTTTCAAGTATCAGTGCCAACAGAGCACATAATAACATAACATTTGAGTTAGAGAAGTCACTATCAGATGTAAGAAATAATCTAACACTGTCTATCCCTTCTTCATTGGGGATCACTGTAAAAAGTGAATTCACATGGAGTGTTACAAATAGTAGACTCTCAAAGCTATCAAGATCTTTAGACTACATGTAAAGATCTTGCAAAAATTGCTTTCTATATTTCAAAACAGGAATTATAGTGTCTAGAACCGACCTTAATTGTTTTTCCACATAAACAGATATTTGATAGTGAGCCAACCTCTACCCAGCACAATAGGATGGAAAGGGGGGGGGCCAGTACTATTTTTATGTACTTTTGGCAAGCCATAAAGTATGGGTATTCTTGGATGTTCTACCACAAAGTGTGTGTCTAGATTGTAATCAATCAAATCTGTCATTAAAAGGTCATACAAACAGCAATTCACTCTATTTATAATGCCTGTAACTTGAAATCTTTGTAATCTCAAATATACATCTGCATTTCAAGTATACTGAGCATTTTATCAAGACACCTAGACTTATCTAGCACAACTTTCCCCCCACCTTTGTTAGCTGGTCTTATAGTTAAGTGCTGTGCTCTAGTTAATTTGGTCAGGGCTTCAAATTCATTAAAATTCAAGTTATAATAGTTAGTACCAGTTTGTTTGGCATAAATACAACCTCTCAACTCATCCTCACATAAATTTAATAAAAGCTGGTAAAAAAATCAGGCGTAAAAACACTAGGCTTCTTAAAACAATTATGCATTAAAGTTTTCTCAGGAAAAAATACACTAAGCATGGTATTCCTTGAAAATAATTTTAAATCCAATATAGTTTCTGTTAAATCAGCCTTTGTGGCTGGAATAAAGGATAAGCCTTTATTTAACACAGCAATCTGTTCATCAGTCAAAGCAAATGATGCCAGTTTAAAAACTAAGTCACCTGCCTGTGGCTTCTTGTTTCTGGTCCTTTCCATTTCATTGAGTTGTCCGAGCCCATCCTGACCCTCTGTCTCCTGCTGTGTGATCATCCCTTTCTCCCTTCTTGTCAAATTGGTAGAGCTTTGACTAAAAAAACAGGATTGAGAGACTGGGGGCCTTTAGAAGTAGAAGGAATCACTGCTGCCAGCTCTATTCTAATGCTGGTGTCAGTATTTAGAGCTGAAACTCACTAATTACCTCTTTGGCTTTTTATAGAGGTGTTGGTAACTAAAGCAGCTGCATTACTTGTACTTTGAGTGAAATTCAAGCCGGAATCAATAGCTTTATTCTCATTAAAGCTATTTTCATGTGGCATGGCTATTTCACTTCTGCTAGAGGCATTTTTACTAGTATCCACATTGTGGGTGTCAACTCTATAACTTCTTTCATCTATGATAGGATCCTCATGTATAGTTGCCACTGGGCTCTGTCCTAGTCCCATACTTGTTTAGACTGTATCTTTCAGATCTATCTTTTTCATCTGAGGTGTTTTACAGTTGGTACACAGATTATTTGAAATTGGGCAAACTGATTACATGTGTTACAGATAGGGCATGTCTGCAAAAGAACTTGATTACATTGACCATTTGGGCACAGAAGAATAATATGCTGATAAATGCATCAGAAACTAAACATATGACATTTGGGAGACATAGACTGAAAGATGAATATTCAATACAGCAAACAGTGATTGAAACTGTAGATTCATTTCAGGACCTGGGTATATGGGTAGATCCAGCTTTGAGTTTTTCTAATCATATCAACCAGTTGGTTAATGACAGTTATAGAAGTATAGGTTGTGTAAAAAACCTATAACCTCTAGGAAATCAGAAATTATGAAGTATGTTAGTTACATTACACCCAAACATGAATATGGAAACACAGTATGGAAACCTTATAAGAAAACAAGCATGAGTAAACTGGAAATAGTACAGTGGAAATATACCAAGGGTATCCCTGAATGTGAAAATTTAAGGTCCTGGCAATTCTGGCTCTTCATTGGATTGATTAACAATTTACTAAGGCCCACATGTTTATCAACTGTCTAAGAAAACATTATACAGTTTATAATACTAAATTAATTACTTATTGGGAGGAGTTTGTTGTGAATAGTCATGTCTGCTTATGACGGATTAGACCTAAGTTTATATAGGGCAGCAACAATTTCTGGCATGGTTTCTGATTATTTGAAGGCTTTTTAGACCAGCTGAAGAGTACAACAAAACACCTATAGAAATAATAGATTTAATACAGCTTTAAAATGTTTTCACACTAACGCCCAGAGCTTGGGGCCTAAGGGGATGAATGAAAAAAATCTTGTGATCATTAAAGGTTAAAAAAATCACTGAAACATGGAACTCTGAAATCTTAAATTTACCTAAATAGGGAAAATACGAGTGCCTTTGGAAAAATTCTTTGGGAGGTAGTCTTACTGTGTGGACTCACAATTCTCTTAATTCTAACTTAGTGTCAACCTATGAAAATATTGACTGTATCATTATATAAATACAAATAAAATATATTAAGAGGTAAGGCTATTATACTTCCCTTATGTTACAGATCTCCAAGTATGGATATTAAGATGCATTATGAATTCTTAACAGAATTGAACAATATACTGACTAATGGCATCAGAATATTATTAGGAGATTTTAATTATCATTGTTTTGACTGGAATTGCTTGACTACTAGTAACTATCATGCTAAGGAGTTTATTAATATTATTTCCTACCATGGGTTGTGTCAATTAAATATTGATCCCACCAGAGGAGATAATATCTTGGATCTTGATGCCAGTGATATCCATGACATAATAAATTATATTGATGTATCAGCTAGACTAGGGACCTCTGATCACTACTCAGTAGTTTTTAATTTGACCATGTCAGCTAAATCTAAATATATTATTAAATATGACAAATATGGGCTTATTGATTTCCAATTTTAAATAAAAATCAGTAAATAATATTGATTGGGATAAATTGAAATTTGGACAAGGTTTTGGATGTGATACTCTCCAAGAAATACTATAGACCAATGTTGAGAAATGGATAGTTTATAAAATAGCTAAATCTGAATAAAATGCCTTTTTAGTGGAGCATCAGACCTCATAGATTATATAAGAAAAAATAAAGGAATATAGCAGATTTATAAGACGTTCTCTAGAAAATTGGTTAAAAATGTTAAACAGTTGTGGAAAGGAGTTAAAACAATTGATTAGATATGAAGAAATAAGATAAGAAATAAGTTGGTGAATGAGTCTCACAATAAGAAAGGGTTTTATAAGTACATTAATTACATCAATAATAAGGTTCATCATGTATCCACGATATAATTTAATGACACCACTATAAATGATCTTAAAGAAAGTGCAAGCATATTTAATAAATATTTCACAAGTAATAATTTGGGCAGTATATGGACTAATAGTCACAAAATTGATTGTGTTATGTATGACAACCTCCTTGCCCTAAGATAATTTCATAAGATGTTAAGTTTAACACTTAATGATTTAATAAATGCACTTCTAATGGTCCTGATCAATATCCCTGCCCTACTACTCTTCAGCATAAAGGATAAGCTTGAACCAATTTTGTATTATATTTTCAATAAATGTTTAAAATTGGGAGTGGTACCAAGAGTATGGAAGGAATGTGCTATTACTCCAATATATAAAAAAGGAAATAAATTGGAGGTACAAATTTCTAGGCATGTTACCCTGACACCAACTTCAGGAGAGTGTTTTGAACAATGTGTTATTGATATCTTTACATTATAATAATTTAGCTCTAAAAGATATTTACCAGCATAGTTTTAAACTTTTAATATGGGACATTCAACTCTCTCAAACTTTGATAGTTTTTAAGATGAGACTACGTGATTTTTAGATTTAGGATTAAGCCCAAGAGTGATTTTCCTGGAACTTACTAAACCTTTTGATTTACTTTCTCATTTAGTTATTTGTAGAATATCAAAAGAGCTAAATATCAACCTTTATTTAACCAGATGGAATGTTGCATGGCTAACAGGAAGTTCAAAAGTAGTGCTAATTTGAGGCACAAAATCTGCATATATATCACCAGGAGGGGTCCCTTTCATATGATCAAATGCCCATATGATCAAATTTTACATGATCATGCCAAAATTCTGAAATCCCAGAAGATCAAACCTTGAAAGAGAAATCAAAGTGTTTATTTTTCAGGGACCTGGACTGTGCAGCATTGCAGCATAGTAGTGATTGCATATTGGTCCCTTCATCACTGTGCTGAAATCTTGGAGCTGGACTATATAAGTAGCAGGGGGTGTGGGGAAGCTTGCACCTCATGGGCATGTAGAAGGCCTTCACTCCCAACAAAAGCAGGAGTCCAGTGTATTTATGGTAGGCTGATCTTCTGGGATTTGAGCATTTTGGCTCAATCTTGTGAAATTTGATCATGTGAAATAGATCCCATCAGGAGGGCCCCAGGGATCTGTATTGGGGCCATTATTGTTTAACACTATATATGGAACAATACATTTAGATAAATATTGTTTGATATGCAAGTACGCCAATGATTGCAATTTTTTACTACTACTTACATATCAGAGATAAGTAAATGGACAGACAGAGTGAATTTACAATTTAGTAAGGATAAGTGCAATAAACTGGCTATGCTTGACTCATTTGTATTACTGGGCATGAGCACTTTTAAGTACTTAAGTATAACATTGTCTGCAAACATATCCAAAAGAACATAAAAGGACATGAGTAAACCAAAATAAAAGTGGCAGTCAAAAAACAAGTTTCAAGTGGAGTTAAAAATCTGGAAATTTAATAATACATAAGTGCTTTCACAGTAGTCAAAAATACTGCTTCTTCAGACATAAAAACCAAACCAGACATTGCTCAGTTTTAAATAGAGAAACCAATGATATTGTAGCCAATCACATAAACAAACATATCAATATCCTAGCAACAAAGTACACATTAATATGAATAATTTTTCATAAAAACACATATAAAAATGGTAATGAACAGAAAGATGTTATTTATGAAAAATTATTCATATTTGATTAATGTATGTTTGTTTGGAAGATATGTGTATGCCTTTAAGGGTTTTTTTATCTAATTACTTTTCAATTAAGGAGTTTTATTTACACTGAAGCTGCTGTAGTGTTAGTTAAACATCTGAGGAAGTAGTGGGATTCACTGTGAAAGCACTTACGTACTTGTTTTTGTTATTAAACCTGTTTGAATTAGAACGCTGCCATTTGTTTTGCCTGGGTTCATTTATACTTGCTTTGTATGGACTGTTTATTATAGTGAACCAGGTATTTATCTGGAAGATTTTGGTCCTGTTCTTTTGTCTATTTTATATATATATATATATATATATATATATATATATATATATATATATATATATATATATATATATATATATATATAGTTCCACTTTATAATCTCGAAATACTGAAATCTCGAATTTCAGTATCTCAAGACCATAAAGTTGAATGCTTGAAATCACAAAACCCCAAAACCATGAAACACAAAATCGCGAACACAAACACACCATATACTACACAACACAAACACCATCCTACCCACACTACAACAAACAAACAAAACACACACAAACACAAAAACACAAATCAACAAATCTACACTACACCCCTGCACCCCCCCATGTGCTTATATATATACTATGTCCGAGATCGCACTCAACATAAGAAGGCAGCAAACTCACCACTAGACACTCTACAGTACCCTTGCACACACACACATCACAAATATACAAACACCACCACTTTCAATACTTAAACACTCATACTTTTACCTGCCTACACTAACCCACACATAAAACTTCCAAACACACTCACATACACTCAAACAAATACCTAACACCCTAACAAAATACTCACTTACCTTACATACCAGCCAAATCCACACACTAAACTGTACATGTTGCACACACTACATCATGCGACAAATACCGAACACCATAACCGTGAATTCGACATTTCTGGATTTGCAGTTATGGAGTTTTGCAATTTTAAAAATTCGACTTTATGGTCTCGAGGTACTGAAATTTGAGATTTCAGTATTTCGAGATTATAAAGTGGAACTATATATATATATATATATATATATATATATATATATATATATATATATATATGATTATATATGATATTAGACAACTTAGCATTGAGCAAGTACAGAGAACATTAACTAAAAGATAGCACTTAAAGATATAGATTACATGAACAGATGCAGGGCACTCAATCTTTATTTAATGCATGATAGATATAATACTTCCCGTTAGGGAGGTGGAGCGTGAGCATACCTGGTGGGACCCAAAAGATGATGAACTATGCCTGGGCAGGATGAAGCCAGAAGAGACTCTGGTGGAGGTCCCTAGCGGTCCTGACATGCAAATTGTTCATCTGACCTGGGTATAGGGATGAAAGACTAATCGAACCATCTAGTAGCTGGTTCCCTCTGAAGTTTCCCTCATGTTAGATGGCACTCAGTGGGTACAGTTTTATCTAATAAAGCAAATGATTAGTGGTCTTGGGGCTGAAACAATCTCAACCTATTCTCAACTTTAAATGGGTAAGAAGCTTGACTTGCTGGCTTGCAGCTGGGTGTGGAATACAAGCGCCCAATGGGCCACTTTTGGTAAGCACAACTGGTGCTGCAGAATGACCTGAATGCCGGGTTAAGGTGCCCGATGCAGATGCTCCACAGACCCCAAAGAATGTGTTGGTTTACATAGACAGCTAGACGGTGGCCATGAAAGTTGGAATCCGCTAAGGAGTGTGTAACAACTCACCTGCCAAATCAACTAGTCCTGAAAATGGATGGCATTAGAGTTTTGGGCTCATACCTGGCCATCGCTTGCACTGGTAGCAAAGGCGACTATGCTGCAATGAGTAGGAGGGCCGTCGCTGTGGCACGGAGCCCAGGTCGTGGACAGGAGTGGAGATGCTGCAGGTGCAGATCTTGCTGGTAGTAGCAAATATTCAAACTAGAGCTTTGAAGGCTGAAGTAGACAAGGGTTCCATGTGAACAGCAGTTGAACATGGGTCAGTTGGTCCTGAGAGATAGGCAAGTGCCACTCTGAAGTGACAGGTGATGGCTTCCGTCACCCTTGGCCAATCAAAAGGGAGTTGGGTTCAGATCCCAAATCTGGAGCTGTTGAGACGGGCTCCTTGCGGCATCCACTGTGATGATACAAACAATCCCAGAGAAACCGGTGGGGCGCCCTGGGAGAGTTCTCTTTTCTTTGTAAAGGGCAGGGCACTCTGAAATGAGTTTGCATCAGATGAGCCCTCTTTGGCCCTTGAAAATCCTGGGGAGAGGGTGTAAGTCTCACATCGGGCCTTACCCATATCAGCACCAGGTCTCCAAGGTGAACTGCCTCTGGCACATTAGAACAATGTAGGTAAGGGAAGTTGGCAAACCAGATCTGTAACTCTGGGATAAGGATTGGCTGTAAGGGCTGGGTTAGTCAGGCTTGGGAGTGAAGCAGGGCTGGGTGCGCCCAGAGGCTGGATGAGGTGTCACCCCCTTGCCATGTCCCGCCCTCTTGGGGGGCTGGGTTTGGTGGCAGTGACTCTGGATGTGTGCTGGGCCCTTCCTGTGGATTGCCCTGGCTGTGGCATGCGCCGATCCCGACCAGCATCCTGCATCATCCAGCAGCTAACAGCTGACTTAGAACTGGTGTGGACCAGGGGATTCCAACTGTTTAATTAAAACAAAGTATCGCAAAGGCCCAAGTTGGGTGTTGACATGATGTGATTTCTGCCCAGTGTTCTGAATGTCAAAGTGAAGAAATTCAATGAAGCATGGGTATATGGCAGGAGTAACTATGTCGCTCTTAAGGTAGCTAAATGCCTCTTCATCTAATTAGTAACGTGCATGAATGGATGAATGAGATTCCCACTGTCCCTACCTACTATCTAGGGAAACCACAGCCAAGGGAATGGGTTTGGTAGAATCAGCTGGGAAAGAAGACACTGTCGAGCTTGACTCTAGTCTGGCATAGCTTGTAAGGTTTTTCATAATAAAATATTACAAGCATTTCAGGATAGAAATTTACAAGGGTTCTAAAACACACAAATATAATTCCTGAATCAGTTAAGTTGGTATAATGTATAGATTCTTTCAAGAAACTAATGGATACATGGAAGGAAGATCGAGTTTATGATTTCTCTATTCAGGAGACATTGCTCCTTGATAGCTTATAGCTAGTACAGTAATACAACTTATGAACTTAAAAAATAAAAACTTCCTTTCCACAATTTTATTTAAGCAATGGTTATTGTTTTCCATGGTCTCTGGATCAATTCTTTATCCTAGTAAGTCCAAAGATCTACTTGTTAATCAATTTGTTGCTGTGACTTCAACCTCCATGTCTTTGTTGTGGTTTACCTGTGTAGTTTAAGGGACCTTACAGAACTTTCATCAGTGTTAAGTTTTTTTATTCTGCCTAACAACTACCTCAATTTATAGGCAATTAGGGCATGATGGGGGGGGGGGATAAGAAAAAGAAGACAAGTCCAAAAAATCATTGCAAGTTGCTACCTATTTACTTCTTTTCTTTTACCAAATCACAAGAACAGAGGACTGATCAATGCCGGATGGGTTAAGGAAGTAAATAAGACAGTGTGTCAGGGGATGAAGTGATAATCCAAGCAACACAAGTGTATCATTGTTTCTGTATTTGATCATGTAGTAATACCAGCAAAGTAGAATGGTATAAAGTACTCTTTTGTAGGTATTTATTGTACAAATGAGATGTCACAGAGGGGAAAGATGAAATGATAGTCAGCAGTCTGGTAGTATAGACTCAGTGCAAATAAGGACCATTGTCTACCTAAGGGGAAAAGATAGTACACTAAGAGGAAATGGCAGCATTACTGTAAGTAGAAGGGGACTTGGAATAATCAGAAAGGATGACCTTAAACTAAATATCAATTTGAGAAGAAAAGCAAGAAAGAAATAGATGGGATAGCACTCAATGTTTTTACATTTTAAAATGGGTCTACTTTACATGGTCGACTTTTCACAAAGTCGATTTTCATATGGCCGAGACCATATGATCGACTTTCAGAAAGCCAACCATGTAAAATAAACAGAAAAAACACAACAAACACTTACCTTAAAACTGTTAGCAGGGAGTAAGCTCCCCTGCACCACCCGTGGGAGGCTCTGCCCCCCCCCCCGTAACTTAAATATACCAACTCCAAGATTGCACTACAGTGCGGAAGATGGAAATTTTCCCATTCCACACTCTATGGAGATAGGGTTCCCCATGGTCAGCTTTTACAAAGTCGATCATATGGTCTCGGCCATGTGAAAGTCGACTTTGTGAAAGGTCAATCATGTGAAAGGGACCCTTTAAAATACATCAATAAATGAGATCCTATTTAGATTACTATGTGCAATTTTTCTTTTTATTCTCCTTCTCTTTTTTACTATATATATGTTTCTGCAGTAGGTTGCTTAGGCTACTAGCCATTCATTTGGAGCCCCCCCCTCCAATCTGGGCTTCCAGCTTACTCCAAAATCAGGAGCAAATCCTTGATGGATGAATTACTGAGATGAGGATAGTACCTAATAGTCCCAAGACTGTGGCACTACAAATGTGGCTGTAGTTGTGGCATTATCTTTGGTGAGCCTGTGTCTTTCCCTTACTACTCCCTTTATTCTGTGGCAGTTTGGACAACTGAGATTTCTGCAATATTGCCAACTGACCCATATATGCTTTTGCACATGTGCAAATTCTAGCTATACTACTTGCATGCAATAGTTGGTGGTCGCATTTCTATAACCTTTTGTGCTGCCTTGCCTGCAGCACCCAGCCTCTGGGTGTCAGTATTGTAGTTGACTTGTCTGCCTGCTTCCCCCAGGATGGGTGAGCTGGCAGGGAACTCTTACTTCTGTCTTCCACAAATGGCTCATCCAGCATCCAGAATGGTAATTAAACCAATTTTATCCTGGTACCATGGTGTCTTAGTGATAAGAACTCTGTCTCACAGTTTTAGGACCCAGAGTTCAAACCTAACCTCCAGTCACCATTGGAATAGCTAGGGCATTTGGAGCCCAGAATGAGATCTTCATTTGGCACCCCCTTAAGACCAAAAAAAATTTTTTTTTTTTTTTTTGGACAGGGAAGGCAAAAAAATGCATTAACAACAGCTTTTCAGAAAAACATAAAAGACCAAGAGGCTCAAAGACAAGTCCAAACAGGAAGTGTTATTGAAAGCTTAACACATTTTCAGAGTTAATCATTTAACTGTGATGCGTAACCAAGCACAACATTGCTTTTGCAATTTAAAGAAACCATACAGTCAAGCTTTTCTTTAACATACTAAAAATAAAACATGACTGAATATCACACTTTTGCTGCACAAAGTTTTAAAACTCTATTGGACACAATCATTAATATGATTTAACAGTTACTATTCAAGCTAGAATACAAGACATTGCACAGAGAAAAAAACTCTACAGTACAAAATTGCATCCAAGAAGTAACCAATACAAATGGAAAATAACTGACATACATTAGAACAAAGTAATTATACAATGTTCTTGTAACCAAACTATTCTCAAAAAATCCTTAAGGAAATAGCATTCATTAACTCAAATAATAATAGATGAAAACAACCTTAATGAATTATAATATTATCCTCCCCATAAAGCAGTGTAGCTCTGATAGAAAGTTCAACTAATAAAAAAAATAGCCTTGATGAATTAAGAGCTCATTACCCCCCCCCCCCCCATTGAACAGTGGAGCATTCACTGAAAGTCCGAGTCTAAACATTAAAAATAATAATAATCAACTAATAAAAAATAAAAACAGCCAGGGTTGGGGGGGTGGCATAATGGTTAAGCTATTTACCTCAAAGACATGAGGTACAGGGTCTAATTCTCACCTTTGAGAAGAATGGCTATCCTTAAAAAGGCCCCTTGGTGTTGGTTACCTAATAATTACCTATGAAACTAAGGCCTTTATGATGAATTAAGAACTTGTATCTCTTTCTTCCCCTAACAAGCTCCCATAAGTAAAAGCAACCTTGATGAATTAAGAACTCATATCTAGCCACCCCATAAACAGCCAACAAATTCTGTATCTGCCATAGACAGCAACAACAAATACACAACAATGACCAGCAATGACAGGAGGATGCCACACAAAATTTTGCCTCCATGCCATTTGTGACAAAAGGAGATACTGCCAGCACAGCTAGCTGGAATTTTGTAAATAATTACAGGTCATTGGTGAATATCAAAATGATTTATACAAGATTCTTGTGTTACAAGTGTGTTAGAACTGCATGTCATGTGTATATCAAACTACTTGTACAGACGTGTGTGTTGAAAAGGTATTTGCAAAGTGCTGTGTTTGAAATGTAACCACAGTGTGCCCTACTGGAAGAGAACAGAAATGTACATGCACTATTGTGATTGTTTAAATGTATATAGTTTAATAGTGGAAACTACAATACAGGAGGTTAACCTCAGTACAGCAAACTTTAGAATTTCTTTATAGGATATGCAATAAAGAGGCTATCTCTCAAGTCTGTTCTCGAAAGCTTTCTATATTGTCCTTGGAGTGAACTAATTGCTACTTTTGAAGCATGAAGGAATGCAACTGTTTTATGACTTCCAGCATCTGCCAATGATCTGAGTAAAAGCCCTAGTCTGTATATTTTTACAGATTTATTTATTTATTTTACATTTGTTGACCAGGCTAGTCCAACTGGATATATGTCCATTTTCAGTAGAGGCCGGGGAGATAAGCTCCCCTATACAGATAGATGCTAAATATTGCCAGCTTCTAGCAATGGGGATTTTGTCCTAGGAACTAAAAGGCAGATGATGAGAAATTATGTCATTCTGCAAGCTATCTCACAGTAATATTTTAGATATTAATTTGAGAAATTTCTTAGTGAGACAGAGCATTCTGCATTATGTCTTAGACCTGACAACAAGATCCACTCCCATAATCTGCCTTGCACTCATGAAGTAAGTTTCTAGGGAATAGTATAATTCTTTTAGATACAGTCAGAAATATAGTAAAGCTTAGTTTAGATGTTTTTTCTTTATTTATGTGGTTTTGAACTCTGATGTCACTGTGAATATATATTTAGTATTGTCATGTTCCTTTATTATTTATTATTAAATATATTTAAACCTTTCATCGTGGCTGATCAGTGTAGAGATTTTTAAGTTTTGAGAGTACTTGTATATTTATTTGGTGACACTGTGTGAGCCACTCAATGCTCTTGGTCAAAGTACCATTTGTATTAGCATTAATATTACATAGTAAGATTGAACACCCTTTGTTAAGGGCCTTAAAGTAGCTGATAAGAAGTGACTGGTGGCAGTGGAAACTACCTTATAGTCTGGGCAGAAGGGAGCATAGCTAGTAAACTTGTGCCAGCCTTTCCCAGGTGTGTGTGTGTGTGTGTGTGTGTGTGTGTGTGTGTGTGTGTGTGTGTGCATGTATGTGTGTGTGTCAGCAACTTGGGCAGGGACACAAAGCACTGGTTGGAGAGAAAGGGTGCTGGAAGTCTTGGCTTGGTCACTCAACTGAGATCCCAGTTCTATATCAGTGCCAGTGGGGAGTCGTATTGGGGATCTGGAGGAGGAGAGAGAAATCAGACCCGGACTGACTGCAGTCTTTGTGTGCTCTTAAGGGAAATTGCATTTGATGCAGAGAGCTGCATCTGGAAATACTGTGTGTGTCTGTACTTGTCATCCTGTCAGTGAACACCCCCCACTGTGCCAGTGGTGAGGACTGAGACTCCTTAATTACTGGTCCGGTGGACGGACATCACACCATTCATTACAAATCAGTTACCTTTTCTCATCGGAACAAATCCAGAAATAATCAGAGAGGGACACTTAAAATATCAGTACTGTTAACTTGATTCCCAACAGAAAAGAGAACGTGAGTCAATATTCATTTTTCTGAAGTAAACAAGTCTATTATAATTCTAATTATTGTCATTATTTATTAGGTGCAACTCATCACCTGTTTCTCCCAAAAAGGTAATTTGGATGTGTGCAAAGCCAAACTACATTTATGCATCACACTGTAACTGAACACACCAGTCCACCACCAGTCCTGTCCTGTGCATCATGCTACCGATATCCAGATTCAGGTCTGGATTTACTTAAAGGTAAAAAATCCAGAAATAATAATTAGACAAGGCCTGGACTATTTAGGGGCTCTTAAAATATTAATACTGTGTTAACTTGAGTCATTGGCAGAATGAAATAATCTGAATTAATATACATTTTTCTAAAATAAAGAAGTCTAAATTATAATTCTTAATTTCTTTCTAATCATTGTCATTATATATTATGTGCAATTCTTTGCTACCTGTTTCTCCAAAAAGGTAACTGTGTAAAAAATAAGCCATTAAGCCAAACTGCTACATTTATACATTTGATTTGCATTACATTTTAATTTGACGCATCCACCACTCCAGTTAGTCCACCATACCTGTCAACTATCTAACTTTTGCAGAATGTCTAGACTTTTGCCTCATTTTTTGTCTGTTTCTCATAAAAGTTGTTTTTTTTTGGCAAAGCACTGGTGATTGAAGTCACTAAATAGTGACAGACATATCCTAGCCTTCAGAAAGTGCATACTAAGACAAAACCTGACTGTTCTAACAATAATGTAAGTTGAAGCTGATGCCCCCTACTCTGTTTAAGAAATTTAATTTATCAATGCACCTTGGAAATTCAGACACATTCCCATTATTCTGTATAGAGCAAATGATAGCAGCTGCAGCCTGTAGGAATGCCTGAGTTAATTTTTGCCTTCCTTTTCTACCCTCACCCTGTCTACACCAAAGAAGTGAAAGTAAGTTGTGTTGGTTAGGCAGCCAGGTACAAGAAAAAAAAATGTTTGTTGGGACCTTAAGAATGAACTCAAGCCTTTTTATTTTTTTTTTCTAAATGTAATAATAACGCACCCATAGCGAGCTATTTATCCAAAATAAGACTGAAAAACAAATACATCACTTGGCTTGCTGTGGACATGAAAGATAAAGCCCTGTAATTTTGCCTTTTTTACTCCACCCCCTCCACCTAAGCAACCTACCAAATGTCTTTGGGGCCATGCTCACACAAGATGACATAATAGGGGGAAGGAGACATGCTGGAGTGTGTTGAACATCTGTGTAGGACATTTCCACCATTTCTACAGTTTTCCTTAAAGGGAAATAAAAAATAATAACAACAACTATTTGTGTAATGTTTTGTTATTTATTAGTGTGAATTGCACCCTAGACAAGGCAGAACCCAGGATGATTGCCCGTCTTACCCTGCCCTTGCTATTCTACTGCGAGTCACTGTCTGTGTGGACTTTTGTATGCACTATCAGTTTATGCTCTGATTATCTTAGGAAACTTCCAATTGTACTCTCATGCTAAAAACTTGCAAATTGATTGGCCACACTATGTTGTCCAAATATATGTTGGCCCAAGTCATGTTTGAAAAGGTTCAGAGAGAGGCCAATTCACCTGGTTGACAAATAAATTAAACAAAACAATGCACCCATAGTTAGGACTTAGATATGTATATCTATATTTATGTGTGTGTGTATATATATATATATATATATATATATATATATATATATATATATATATATATATATATAGACATAGATATAGATATGGAGCTGTGTCTTTGTTGCTGTAGTCTGAGAGCTGATCATGGCACGGCCATTATCCAGACAGCCATAGCAGGTTTTCTTATTATGGCTTGACCCACACCCACCCCCTGGTGGCTGATGTGCATAACTGCCTAAGCACCTTTCCCTGTGCATGTGCATGCACATGCTTTTGCATAGGTATAGTGGCTTACAAACACAGTTTGGCAGATCTGGGGGCACTTCCTCAACCCATATGTTGCATGTCAACAATGCAGCAGACCGAATTACCTCACTCCCTTATGGATGGCTAAGCCAGTGTCAGACTTTCACTGCTGGCTCCTACAGCATCACATTTAACTAATCAGTCCTGAATCATTTGGGCTGCAGTGAGGCCTTCATTCTCTTGCACCATGGAGCCACCTAGGTGAACATAATTTAAAGGTAGTGGGCATGACAGCTTAGGGGCATCATGAAAAAACACTTTCTTATAGTGTATGCATAGAGCAGCCTTATTCCTGAGGTTCTGGAGTCAAAACAATTGAGGGAATTCAACAATATATAGGAAGAATGCAATACAATTCATGTGACTGGTACACAGACTTCAACTGTAGGGTAATGAGATTCTATTGTTAACCCATTAAGTAGGGGAAGTGAACACACCAAGTGGGTCAACAAAACCAATATGTGCTGTCAGAATGTTATGTTTCAGTAATTATATGTTGTATTTTTCAGGACTTCAAATGAATTGCTCTTACTATAGCTTTAGTTATACCAACAAGCTGAAGCACAAGTAATAACACAACAATTCTTAGAATTTACAAGGGTCATCTGTGATCTGTCTTTCTCCCTTCCAGTATGTGAAACAAACTGCCAGGCTCCTGTGCAAAAACAGACCAACCCCTTGCAAAAACATGTAAATCTATAAAAGTACAACTTTACTGAGTGCTTCCATTGACATTTTAGGTTTAAAATGCACTATATTTAGTATAGTCTATTGTGGTATCTTTAATCTTTAGGTAATTCCTGGCAATTCACATGGGAGAATACAAAATAAATGAATGAATGAACTAATGAAAGAATGAATGGCTTGTCTGTCACTGAAGCTAAATCCAAATGCAAAGAAGAGGCTGTGGATGTGAGAGACTGTTTTCTCTCTCTCTCTCTCTGCCTAAGAAAGAAGTGCTTTGAAAATACAGCTGACACAGAGGGCCTCTTATTGAGATGATGTTCAGAAACTCCGTGTCAGCAGAGTTATGTCACCATTAACAGATCTAGTAGAGACTTAATAAGGAAGCTAAGTGACAAACAAAAAATTAATACTTAATAGTGAATGGGAAAGAGTATGTTAAAACTGGAATGACCTACTCAGAGTTAGGAAGTGGGAAAAGTTTTAATGTCAGATTTATAATACTTATTCAGAGATAAGAAAAAAATATATGTATTTAATTTCTTCTTAGATTAGTTATTTTGTGAATCTCTGCATGACCATATGTTTCTCCTTGGGGACTGGACTTGTGTCAGATGACTGTAGGGTAGAAGGTGGATTTCCATGCACAAACAGATCTGGAAGTAGTCAGGTACCCCATGAGCGGTAGCCTCAGTGGTAGAACTAGACATTTACTAAAGTGTGGGAAGCTGCAGCTGGCCTTATACATCCCCATTGTCTGTAAAGGGGGATCCTGAGGCACATACCCAAAACATTATTGGAATGCATAAAATGACAAATAAGAATATGAACATGAACTGGTGAGGCACACAATACTAGGAAAGAGACCTTTAAGATGGAGCTTATATATCTGCATTTTCATCTGAGGGAGAAGCGAATAGATGTAGCAGTTATTATCTGGCACTAATATCTCTGCCAGTATTTAGTAACAGTGCCTCAGCCTGTATCTCAAAGTATTTACTCATTATTACTTCCAGTACATACTCTGCCTCTGTAGAATGTTTCCTGCTGTCCAGTGTTGCCTGCTGCTTTCATAATTTCTCATGAACTGTGTTTCTGTCTTCCTTATAAGCCTACATATACTGCTACATGCCACTTGGTTTGTCAGTTGAATTCTGCTGTCCATATTGTCTTGTTTCATATGATGTCACCATTCTCCTTTGTCTACCTTATTCTACATTGTACATTATTTAGTGTTATGCATCATTCATCTGTCATATGCTTTGTAAACCAAAAGCTTTTCATTTTCGTTTTGCTTGAATTCTGTTTTTGATACATATTAATATCACTGTCACATTACCCATTTATACTTTCCTCTAGTTCTCCACCCCAGTTCAAGCACATCTCCACTGCTTGGTTACCCCACAAGTGATATTTTGTATCTTTGAATGCAAGTAACTGTTGCTATGTACCACAGGATACTTCACTGAAGACAAAATAAAACACTCAAAAATATAAAAAAAAATAAAAGGAAATAGACTTCACAGACCTTCAAAAAAATTTGATCTTAAAGCATTACAGACAGAAAGGTGCTTAACAAGCTTTACATTTCTGGAGCATAAACATGGTGTTCCATGCGCCACAATATTTGTCATTTGCTTAGGCTTTGCTAGGACTGGGTGAAGGGGGCAGCTGCCCCAGGTGCAAGATGTTAGAGGGTATGATCTTCAGTCTTGTCGTTCAGTTTCTGGTCAGTCCAAAGCACTTTAGCTCTCAGTGTGTAGTCTCAAACAGTGCTGCTGCACTTTCTGGTCAGGGTGAACTACTTAAGCTCTCAGCGTGTAGTCTAGAACAGTACTGCTGCACTTCTGGTCAGGGTGGAGCACTTCAGCTCTCAGTGTGTAGTCTAGAACAGTACTGCTGCACTTCTGGTCAGGGTGATGCACTTTAGCTCTCAGTGTATAGTCTAGAACAGTACTGCTGCACGTCTGGTCAGGGCGAAGCACTTTAGCTCTCAGTTTGTAGGCTAGAAGAGTACTGCTGCACTTTTGATCAGGGTGAAGGACTTAAGACTCTCTGTGTTGCTTTTATCTATAAGAAAACACTTGTTACAGTTTAAAGAAGAGAGATAACGTGTATGTATGACCAGGTATGCGAGTGCGAGAACCTTTTTTTTTTTTTTTTTTTGGCCCTCAACTCAAAAAGTTCTGGGAACAGCAGAAGGCACCAGAAGATTTAGCTACAGATCTTATTTGTGCTGCTAGTACACGTCATACATGCCATAGTTCATATTCTAATCTTGCCAGACCATGTATATTAACTTTAAGCTATGGTGGCACCATGACATGTCATACAAACTAGGTACCTGAAGTTGCCCATCACATGTAAACAGCAGCAACATACACAGACACATGAAGGTTACCATTATTCTCTATATTGTGTCCTGCTATACGTGGCTATGGCTTCTGACTTTGAGGGCAGCAGGGTTCCCAGGAGGTGCTCTAAAGACAGGCAAGTATTTATATAGCTGATGCACAGAAACCACTGGGACCACCTACTAAGGGAACCTTATGGGAGTCCTCAGTATAAAGTTGATACCTGTCACAGTCATACTAGGCTGGTTCATAGGTTCATAGGAGTGTACTAGGCTCATGGCCCTGGAGCCTTTATAAGCCTAGCCCAAAAGATTCCCTGGCAACATGCTACCTGACATTATTTCCCAGTGCCTGTGTCCAGCAGGGCCACTGAAATGAGCCCTAGGGAGAATTTTCTATTTCCCATCCACTCGTCAAGATTTCTCCTGAAGAAGGCCAGTGAGGTGCTCTGCATGATGTGTAAGGGAAGGCTATTCCAGAGCATGGGAAATCTCTGGGTTAGGAACCTGTCCCTCCAACAAGTTCTGTTGATTGTGGTAATGAGGTTGAGGTCTCTGGTGCATGTGGTATGGAGGGATTGGGATTTCTTTAGATGTAGAATATCTAGCAGTGTTGGGTCTGACATGGCTTTGTAAGTTAAGCAGAGATCGCCTCTAAGTAGGCGATATGATACCGAGAAAAGTTGGAGTTTTTTTACTCTGTCTGCATAGGGCAAGTGTTTAAGGCCTAGGAACCTCTTAGTGAGGTATTTTTGTGGTCTTTCTAGTAAAAGCATTACACAGATACACACACACACACACACACACACACACACACACACACACACACACACACACACACACACACACACACACACACACACTTGCCATGTCTGGGATTAGAACTCCTACCTAACTAGTTTATCACATTACAGAAGTATGCAGTTATAGGATGTGCCACGGAGATTACACGGTGATTGCTGCTACAAGCATCTACTGTTCTGATGAGCAGTGCAGGTGCCACTATAGTGTTTTGTAGAGACAGAACCTCAGTCTTTATGCCAAGCATGCAAAGCAGATCAATGCCCTGTTAGTTTATAGATAGTTACAATGGCCCATGCAATGCATGAACCCATGACACCTTTATTTCGTCTGAATGTTTTTGAGCTCAGAAGCAGACTTTGGAGACCAAGATCTTGTGCTGGGAGAGGATGAGAATCTTTCCAGATGTAGGGGTGAGTGTGATTGCAGTCATGTTATAGATAAGTCTTGTATATCATAGTAGCATTGTATTAACCATCTGTAACACTACAATATACTGCACAGCACAACATTTGTGTATATACTGATATGTTACCCACTTGCACAAAGAACATGGTCAGGGGATCCACACACACCATATTTGTAAATGTATGCCCAGCTCGGTATACTTGTACAGCATGCACACTGCCACACATTACGTGACATGCATGGCTGTTAGCCCATTACCATGCTGTGGACATTGCCACATAGCAAAAGGACCTACAGCATGCAGCATATGCATCCAATCATATTAACCATACATTGGCCTACTAAATGCCCAACTGTGTGCACTATATCCAACTGGAATATCCATGCCACTGGTAAATAAAGCTTTGTCCCATAGTACATATTAGCTTACTTTCTGTGGTTGTCCGTCATATGCGGACAGCTGCCTGTGCTATCACCTCTGTCTAGTTTGCTTTTGGTACCCACAATGGTACCACAATATACTGGAATGGAATTGGTGATTTCATCTCCTGCACCACCTTACTAATATACATATACTAGCCCTAAACCTAATGCTAACCTTGCCCTTAAAAAAAATTTTGATGGTAGTATTGAAAAGGATGAAGAAATGTTATCTACTTCATCAGATGATGAAGATGAAATGTATTTTTCTTGTGATTCTTCTGCTGACTCTTTGAATGACCTAAATTCATATTGTTTATTGGATACATCACATGTACGATATGAGTAGATTTATTCCTGCTTTTAATAAAGAGAATATACAGCAATTTTCAGTAATGGTAAAATACGCTTTGGAGAAGAAATTAAAAAAAACTTTTTTCTGATAAAAATAATATTCAATATAATCTCAGTAGAAATTAATGGAAATCATTGCTGGATTTAAGTACAACACATTACATTGTCATTAAACTCGCCGACCAGGGTCAGAAAATAGTAGTGCTTCGTCATTCCCATTATTTTAATATGTGTATGGACTACTTGTTGGATGAAAGGATTTATAAAGTTGTAAATAGGTCTGTATATTATAAAGCTATGGAAAATTTTAAGGGACTCTTGTTAAAAGGCTTGAGGTTAGGTTACTTAACAAAACATGATGTAGAGGTCAAATTTAAGGCTGAGGGCAGCTGCATGGCTAAATTTTATTGTTTACCTAACATTCATAAGAGCATGGAGCAGCCTCCTGGTCATCCTATAGTAGCGGCAGATAAATACTTCCTACATGGTGTATGAAAATTGTTACATTTCCATTTTGTTAATTATGTAATGAAACTAGAATCATATGTTCAGGATTCTTTTGACTTTATTTATAAAGTCAAATCAGTTAAATGTGATAAATGCTTTTACTGGGTGGTGATTGATGTGAAAAGTCTTTATACTAGTATTCTACATAATGTAAGTTTGGAAGCTGTGCAATTTTTTCTAGGGAACAACTCTTTCAGTTATTATGTTATTGAGTTATTGCATTTTTGTTTAACAAACAATTTTTTTGAGTTCAATAAATGTATTTATCACCAGCTACAGGGCACAGCAATGCGTGTATCTTTTACAGCCATGTATGCCAGCCTTGTAATGGGTTTATTTGAAGTTGAAGTTTTGTATCAAAAAAATTTTTTTATTCATAATGTAGTTGTTTTATGCACGTTTTATTGATGATTTAATTTTTTTGTGTAAAATTGGTGAAAATTTCGTTGAGACCTTTGTTGGAGAGCTGAACAATAATCGTTTTGGATTGAGTTTTGATGGATTACAAGTAGGAAAGAAAGTTGTATTTTTAGATCTGGGGTTAGATGTTAGTTCTGGAAATATTACCACTAAAATCCATAGAAAATGTAATGATGTTGCCCACTTTCTTGATAGTAATAGTTGTCACCCCATGCATATGCTTTGTGCCTTACCCTTTAATGAGCTTTTACGAGTCAGTAGATTATGTAGTGACCCAGATGTTTGGCGGCATGAATTGATTCAAACTTGTTTGGTATTTAAACAAAGAGGGTATAGTAAAGATCTTATACTCCAGTCTATGAGGAAATTATTTCAACAAAGTCAGGATTTTGGACAAAGGAGTCTAAATAGCTACTTAAGGGTGAAGGATACAGTGAAAAGTGGGGATAGCAAGGTTTATTTTGTAATGAGTTACAACATTTTTAGTCAAGAAGTAGTGGATGCAATTAAACATCACTGGGATTTTCTTCTCAGGGGTAAGAATAGGGTAAAAAATGTATATAGATATCCTTTAATTTCATAAAAAAAAGGAAGAAATATTAAGGATATGGTTGTACATAATAATTTTAAGCCCCCTGATGAAATTATACAGAGAAGGAGAAATATATATGGAACTGTCCCATGTGGTGGTTGTTCTGTATGTGGATATATATATCGAGTTCCTTTGAAAAAAATTTATGGACTGAAGTTTTCCCCAGCTAGTTATTTTACATGTAGTACAAAAGAAGTGATTTATTCTATTTCATGTAGTTGTAGCCTATTTTATATAGGTGAGACCAAATGTACTTTTAGAGTAAGGCTACAGGAACATATTAGAGATGTTAGAAGGAATAATATGGAGAGCCCTGTAGCCCTTCATTTTAACATGTTTCATGGTGGGGAGTTGTGTCATTTAAAAGCATGTGTTTTGGAACAAATTGTTGAAAATGATGAGATTGTTTTAAAAGAAAAATTGCATTATAAAGAAACAGTTTTTATCTTGAAGTATGATACTTTAGCCCCTAGGGGCATGAATAAGGAATGCAATTGGAAAGCACTTATGTAATTAATTATTTAAATGAAGCAATCGATATAATTAAGTGTTATATATAGGAGGTGTTTTTTTTTGTGTTTTTGTACTCAGAGAAGGCTGTGGCCGAAGCGCTAAAATCTGGTCTGTGTTTATAGAAGTTCATTTTGCTGCTTCTTTCAACTGGCTGAGTGGTATTTTTTGCTTATCTTCTCAAATTGTGGTGTTGTGTAACCTTTCCATTAACCCTGCAGCTTACCTTAGAATAACTCATTCTGTAAAACTATAACTACACAACCCAAGTTCAGATACACACATATATGCACCAATACAGTTGCAATATACTAAAGCTATCCCTTTAACTACCCTTAGATTGAATCTAAAAAGATAGAATACGATAAAAAAAAAAAACATTTCTTTTGCAGTGGGGCAAGCCCCTTTACCTTCAATTCCTACACTTCCTGCTACTATATGTATACCAAATCTGAGATCACACAACAACAGGGTAAGGCCAAATTCCCAGACTCTGATGTAATATGATCTTGCACATAAAGCAGCCTGGTGGTTTAAAAAGTAATATATATATGTATATATATATATATATATATATATATATATATATATATATATACATATGGCTTGACTTTAATGGTCTGAATGTGACCATAAAAACTTAAAAAGTTAAAAGTCATGGGTATTTAGAAGCCATGTAGCTGAAACACTGGTATGTCATTAAAGGGCAATTGTATATATCAAATGGGCCTCCACTACAGGAGTTTTAAGGTAATACACAGTGAAGATGCTAGCTAGTCTTGCAGTTCTTTACTGAATTACTGAATGATTTGTCTGTGTAACCCTTTTAACCTATGATATATATCTATAACAATATCTGCATTTATATATATATATATATATATATATATATGTACAGCGAGAGAGAGAGAGAGATCTATCTAGCTACCTATATGTATATTAAACAATAGGTACTCTTAAAAGGTGCAATAAAAAATGTTTCTGAAATGAAATGCAGATATTTTAGATATTTTTCATTCAATATCATCCTATTTATGTCGTCTAGTGTTTATCACCTTCCTATCTAAGTCATCAGTTAAGGAAACTTTACTTTATTGAAATATAAGGAAAAAATAACGCAGTGGACACAAATTGTTCAAAAGTATACACTCCAAAATAAGACTTTCTAGGAAATATAATATTTTAAAGTGAAAAGAGTAAAATAAAAACAAACAAATAATTGTTTGCCACAGTTAGCTGCTCAAAAAACAGCATTACTTGTAGAATGAACTAAAACATAACTAAACTATAAACTTAACATATCTCAAAATAACCTCACTAAAGTAGTAAATTAATAACAAAACATTAACAGACACCACTGAAAAACAATTAAAATTTGCACCATAAGTAAAGTAGAAAACTGCCCATGACACAACTCATTCATAAAAAAACCTTCAAAACTACACAAAGTTCTGTTTAATAAATAATTTTTGCAGCTACTGCATACCACTGAAATTAAAAAGAGCCATTAATTCAAATTAAAAACAAACAGATAAATAGAAAAAAGGATGAATGAATAGTCATCATAGATCATAGATTAGTACTAGGCTAACTGCCCTTGCGAGCCATTTTAATCCTAGCCAATTATCCCTTGTGAGACTCAAACCCTGTACCTTGTGTTTGTAAGGCAAACACTGTAATCATTAGGCCACCTTCCCAACAATGTGCCCCATTTATTCCATATGTCATGCATGAAATATTTTAAACTGTAATAGGGAATTAATTTCATGATGACTGGCGAAGCCTTTTGTCACAAAACTTGTTCCACAAACGTACAGCACAAGAATGTCATATACTGCTTCAGACCACCACAGGTTCCACATACATAACATCCAGCAATGAGAAAAATTAAACATTTTTATTAAATCTGTAAAACACTTCAAACTGCCACTCAAGAAAAGACAGACTGAAGTGGCTAACAGCTTTTAAAGCTGCTTCTCCACTAAAGAGACATAGTTTTTCACTGCTGTTTATGTGGCAACACCATGTGTTTTGTGGATTTCAAAGCTTAAAAACACATTATGCTCTTAAACTTTTCTTTTCTTTATCTAGTAGTACATCGGGGTACCTGAAGCTCCGTGTACTGCAAAAATTTAGGACTGTGTCTCTCCAGTCATAAAAAAATAATTATGCATCCTCAACATGGATTTCAAACTTCATTTTGTTCTACTCTCATGGTAAATTTCTTGGCAGACATGTCTCAAACACATAATGAGTTGAGTTGCTAATGATTGGAGACCTGTTGTAATTCATGAAATTATTTATATTGTGGTAACTGGCAGATCTTGTGACCAAAACATCAGTGGAGATTGTTAAAATGAATCCTAATGAAGAATAGAATAGTTTTTTTAATAGAAACACTGCTCCTAATTACTAAAATACTAAATAACTTTAGTGAGTCAGTTTGTTTTAGTAAATGCTCTTGCAGTCAGAGCTTTGTTTTGACATTGCCTAAAAAAGGCTCTTAGTGGGTGGATAAACTTTTAGTCAGTATCTATTAGTCAATATCTAAAAGCCCAGGAGGGACACATGCAGACCATCCTTAGCAAAGCAATGTGGGCTGTTAACCATGTCCTCCCCTGCTGACAGATATTGGATCTCCTTGGAGTGACCCCAGAAACTAAGCCAGTTATTAAAACCAATAATTTTTTTAAATAAAAACAACATTGTGTGTATAAACATTCCTCCTTCAGAGTGTATGTACAGTTTATTTCTTTTTGATAACTGCAGTAGTGCAGTAGTGCAGTGAAAGTATTCACGCATGTGATTCACACAAGATAGAGTTGATGACTAGTGGACTAGACGCTGAAGTGGCCAGGAGGGAATGGCAGTGGACAGTTTGCCTTTTCCAAGAGGGAGGTGTAACTTTTCTCTGGCTTGGAAAGTCCCCAAGTGGAGGCGAGGGTGCTGGCATGAGGCAGCTGAAGTACAAGGCCATCACTTCCAACCATGTCTTGGAACATAACCCACTGAAACACAACTGAATGCGCACAAGTTGGTTAATGGGTAACAATAAATCAGAAGAGGTAGAAATGCACACAGGTGGTTCACAGCAAGAAAAGAGAGAGAGAGAGATGCATTTATTTGTATATATATTTATCTGTCTATTGATATATATATTAATAGATAGATATATGCACATCAGTGAAAAGTGGAAAATACTGATATGGGATCAGGGGTTATGGCATAGCATTTAAGCTTCTTGAAAGATGTTCATAAGCTTGAGAAGCTTTTGATTTTAGCCTTGACTTTTGAGAAGTAGTTGCTAAATAGAAGCGGGCCCAACCTACATCCCTGGGTTACTCCACTGGTGAGTGCAAAATCCACTTTATTCCTGGTGAAATTAACCCGATTTTAAAATAATTTATAACAAGCTGCATTAAAAAATGTACTCAAGAGAGCAGAAATGAACCTAAAGATTAACTGCATGGAACACTATCCATATAACAGGAAGGCATTACACACCTTTGGATTCTGCAGTTCCCACAGACCATTCATGTATGCTAACTAGGAGTGAGAATAAGTAAGTGTTACTCCTTTTATACCTCCCCTTCCCCTTATTTAACTTTTTTGCACATACTGTGAATATGCATCTTTTACATATTGTAGCTGCATACTGCTTTGCATGTTTCAGGGCCACTTATTTTACAAAGGTCTACACATTCCTTTGCATTTTCTACTTTCTTCTAACTCTTCCATTATGAATCCTATTAGAGTTTACTTGTATTTGCCAAGGCTTAATATGCTTATCAGGGTTTGATTTTGTTTTTCATTGACTGATACTGTTTTTATCCGTTACTTAATACTGTATTACCTGCACATCTCGTATCATGCTACTTGTACTCTCCTGGACTGAGCCCTGAAAATGGTTCATTGGGATCTCTGCTGTTCCCAGGTAAAATAAAGTATAAATAAATAAATAAATAAATAAGCAAGCAAAATAAGGCGTGTGTGATTTAACAAGATTCAGGAAGAAAGAAAGAGGGAAAATTACAAGCTGTTAAATATGTTTATATTATTTTGAAGTGGCTATCTTCTACAAATTTCCCTTCTTCATTATACTGGCATTGGATTGTCCATATTTAGAATGTGGTGGAATAGATCAAGCAATGACAAAGCTTGAGGAAAGAGGTTTGGTCCATCCACCACCTCCCCAACTGAAGAATGCTTAGTATCATCCTAATATTTCAGTGGTAACATAAGCAATGTGGAGCTGGGCACATAATAATAGATCCTTTTACATATTTTTGTTGATAAGCTTCTGACAAAATACCATGTTAAACAGTTCTTCAGTCTACCTTGTAATCTAAGGCTCCCTTCTTGTGCGATTCACACATGTCAGCAGATTTCTGTAAGGTTCAATGATCAAACGACAAAATAGCTTCCCCTATCATTTCATTCTACTCTCTTGTAGGATACATAAATGCACTTAGTGTAAATGAACACAAAACATTTGGTATCTCTGAACTTCTATGACTAGACAGGCTTTGTTTCTCCTGTGTAATCTTTTAATTCTATTTTTTGTGAGCACAGGCACAACCTTTATTGGATTATGAGGAAGAAAATACAGAAAAAGTAGTAATAGTATTAAAAAAATGGCAATTTAGTGCAATTTCCTGGAATCTAGAGTAGCCTTTGGATGATTATTTGCTCCAACATATGAATCATCTACTTTGTCAGATTGAAGCACTGATAATGCACAAAAGCCAAGTAAGCAGTTATGAAAAATAAGTTGTATTCACAAATGAATCATGATTTACACAATAGCTTATCGCTTCATCATGTTTCTGTTTTAAAGTATTACTAATTCACATTATAATCACTGTAATTTCTTGAAGTCTGACTTTGTCCCCTTTTAATGAACTTGTTTCCTATAAGTTCTTCCTATAATGATATAGTTAAAAGAAATTATCTTCTGCAGTTTTTACAAGACCTTGGCAAAAAAAGAAGAAAATGCTGCATCTCAAGAAGCTACCATGGTTGTTGAAAAGAAAGAAAAAAAAAACAGATTTAGATGATAACTTAAATGTTGCCATAATGAAACATCTGAAGGGCTGTTGCTTTTCAATCAGTGCCATGGGTTCAGAACTGGGTTTAGGTGATCTGGCTTTTTAAGGGTGCTTGTGAAGTGTCAGCCTGCATTGTGGAAAATAAAGTATGGTCTTATCTGCAGAGCATAAAAAGAAAACGGAAAGGAAAAACACACTCTCTGATATAGTAGGCTACAGGAAGGTTCTTTTAACCTGCAGGTTAGATAATGAGCATAGGATCTACCAATCAAGGATTCCAGACAGGGTATGAGCTACACCCTAAGTCTCTGCGGCAGAAGCCATCCACGATCAAATTAGGTTTATAGCACTTTCCTAGACAAGCGGATTACATTTGGAGGGGGTAATGGAGCAGAAACTAATTTATTCAGTATTCCTGACTCCAGATTTACAAGGCTGACACACCTGATCTATTTATCATGTGACACGTGTGGCAACGAATTAAACATGCGACCCTGTCTCTTCTCACTCTCATCTGTTTGCTGGAAGTACTGTTCTTGTAGAAAGACTGTCAGGTGATGTACCAGAATGTTAAAAAGGAGAAAATTCAAAGAAAACCACAACACTTAAAAGAAAAGAAAATCAGTAAACAACACTATCATCAGTTGTGGTGCTAGCACGAAGTGTGGTTAGAATGGGAGGCGTGACAAATGGGGCTGCATGCAACAAACTACATCCTTAACCTCTTACATTATAGGACACACAAATGAAAAACTACATGGCCTCTTCTGCCACCAAGTGGAGCTGCAAAAATCAGACATCAAGTGAAACACACAAGTCTTATTTCTTTTCATCTAAACCAAGAGACATTACTTCTAGAAATTTAGTATGAGGCTGCCATGTTTTATATGGTGCAATCTTCCAACATAGGTCTTAATAATAAGTTAATAAACAGATTTATAGTAAAAGCAAATGCTCATTAGAAAAGGTTATTCGTTAGCTCTACATTCTGAAAAATATGATATTCTATATACTGTTCAGCTAAGACTGGCAGGTCATATGGGATTATGTTGTATTTTAATAGGCATGAGGAGGGAAAATAACTATCCTTGTCTCACTGATTAGGGTAGCACTTTACTTTGGCATTAAGATTCTTTTCCATTTTCATAAAATCATATGTGATCCTATACTGGACATTTAAATTATGATATGTGTATGGTTGAGCCTACGTCTTTTAAAACATTGGTGATCCTACTTTGTTTAAACCATCTCTGCAGTACACTGACTGGCTGTCATCAGCTTTATTAGGGAAAAAAGGTGTCTTTACAGAGCTGTTCTTTGCAGAACCAGCTCTTTGCAAAATCTGAAAAGTGTGGCTGGCGTATATGTCGACTAAATATTTAACATTGTGTAATACTACATTTTAGTTTTATCACATTCTGTTGCTTTCAGTTATGCTAATGCAAAAGGTTATTTTGGAATTCACAGTTCTTAACATGGGGCAAGGGGCTACCCACAACCATGCTAAATCACATTTTATTGATTGATTGATTGATTGATTGTGTAATTTAGCTTTATGTTTGTTCTCTAGGAGGAAAGAGCATGTTACCATGAAGCAAGGTGAATGTTTTGCTATGACTACATATCTGTACCAAGCATACTGTTTTCAGACTGTTACTGCAGTACAGACTGTGCATTTATGAGAAAATGCTAATGAAACATTTAAGCTAAAAGTGACGATAAACTTCATAATCGATTGCTTAAAAAGCAACTGATTTTAGAATACAGAAAATATAAACTATTGTCTGATGTGCTGCCTTCAGGACCCCTTTAGTTTCAGACTGCCTCTTGCTTAAGAGCTGAGCAGTACTGAGACATTTGTGCAATTAAAGAAATCCATTTGATTTTTAGTTATTATTTGTCAAGTAGCAACCTAGATTGGAATTCCAGTTTTAGCACTGGTTCATAAGCACTAAGTGTTCACATCATGACTTGTCAAAGCAATACATTGTTTGAAAGCTGCATTCCTAAAGTAGTGTGGTATTCTGTTAAAAGCTGGAAAAACAAAATCGTGGAGTTAAAGTGCTCAGTGCTGTTGCACTACAACAAATATTTACTACAAAATATTATAAAAACAATAAAGAAATGAATGTGAAAATGTTTAAAGCGATGGAGATGTTTAAAAAAAACTGAAGGCATTACAGTCATCCATAAATTTCAAATCAGATGTACAGTTGTAATCATGACTGTTGTTGCAACAGCTTTTATTGTCACAAAAAGGCAATTGCAGTGTCAGCATAGGCAACTAGATTATGGGTTCTGA